>NC_092212.1:4862571-4923102 GCF_043381705.1 Parasteatoda tepidariorum | reverse complement strand
ATATATATATACACCTTACCTTACACACTTAAAGTACAGCTTTAAGTGTATGGCACTTAAACTATGATTTTTTTTATTATTTTTGGCAACAGAGCTTCGGAAACCAGTGACAGGAGACCAATCATTGGCGGAGCCTCATAATTGTTTCGTGCTCACTGTAATTATTTGCCTTAACTTTTGCAGCTCAACTTAAAAAACCCTGATTGGAGAAAAATATGCAAGCTTTAAAACCAAATTAATTACAAATATTTTGCTGATAAATTAACAAAACTATGTCGTTAAAATCTCAAATGTTGAGTATTTAAAATAATTTTTTTTGTTTGTGAATAATTCTCAGGGTTTGGGGGCAATAAATTTTTTAAGAGATGTTCAGACGTTTTAAAAAATGATATTTTAATTAACATTTAATGGTAACTATGTATTTTCATTCTAATACACAATACACAAAAACTACACACGCTTTAAGGATAAGGAAACACATTTTTTCGTGTTACTGTGTTTCGTGTCGTGATAAAAATGTAAAGCCTCAAACATCCATAAAAAATCTTTGTTCAAATTCAAGAGAATAAGCTATTATTTGTTTATCTGTTAACAGATGCGGGGCGCATGCAGTCTGGAAAAATGCGTGAATGAAAAAATATCTAAGAGCAGATGTTTAGAATTTCCCATAAACGTGATGGGGATGAAACAAATTCAAATATTAAAATAAAATATATTCCTCGTCATCAAGTACATGCCATTGGGCATCCATTACTTATTTAATATGTTGTTTAAATTTTTAATTTGTTTGCTTGTTGTTTCTTCTTCATACGGTATTGAGTACCCTTCAACAAATGTCTGTGAGTATAATCTAGGTGCTGTTTAGATTTTTATATGAACTTGTATTGATATTAAAAGATAAACTGCTTTTTTATTTCAAAATGTATGCACCACGATAAATAATTATGAAGCATAATGATAATTATGATGCAAAATAACAATCATGAAGCATAATTAACTTCTCTTTCACCCATGTTTAAATAATTAAGAGCTTGAGGAGCTAATGTTTGACCCATGAGTTGAAACCAAGATCTTAACAAAACTTTTTCATTTCCTCTTTAGAAAGTGGGAGCTTGTTGCAGTAATTGTTAGGCTGTAAATCCGTTCATTAAAGGCATTTATAAGCCTTCTACAATTAAAATTAAAAACAAGTGAAAGGTGAAGAAATTAATGGTTTAGCCAGGAATTGTATCCAAGATCTTAACAACGCTATTTTTTCCTGTTTAGAAAATGGGAGCTTGAGGCATTAATAGTTATAGCCTTTAATTCATTATTT
This sequence comes from Parasteatoda tepidariorum, assembly GCF_043381705.1. NCBI lineage: Eukaryota > Metazoa > Arthropoda > Arachnida > Araneae > Theridiidae > Parasteatoda > Parasteatoda tepidariorum. Next base: position 4,921,787 of record NC_092212.1, on the reverse strand, counting down.
TAAGCGATTATAATTCTCTACAATAACAATTAAAATAAGTGGAAGCTGAAGAAACTAATAGTTAATCCAAGAATTGTATCCAAGATCTTAACAGCACTTTTTCATTTCCTCTTTAGAAATTGAGAGCTTGTGTCATTAATGATTAGCCTGTGAATCCGTTAATTCCAGGCGTTTATAAGCCTTCTACAATTAAATTTAAAAACAAGTGAAATGTGAAGAAATTAATGGTTTACCCAGGAATTGTATCCAAGATCTTAACAACACTCTTTTTTCCTGTTTAGAAAATGGGAGCTTGAGGCATTAATAGTTATAGCCTTTAATTCGTTATTTTAAGAGATTATAATTCTCTACAATAACAATTAAAATAAGTGGAAGCTGAAGAAACTAATAGTTAATCCAAGAATTGTATCCAAGATCTTAACAGCACTTTTTCATTTCCTCTTTAGAAATTGAGAGCTTGTGTCATTAATGATTAGCCTGTGAATCCGTTAATTCAAGGCGTTTATAAGCCTTCTACAATTAAAACTAAAAACAAGTGAAAGGTGAAGAAATTAATGGTTTACCCAGGAATTGCATCCAAGATCTTAACAACAATTTTTCATTTCTTTTTAGAAAGTGGACGAGACAGCTGTATGGTGTTGCAAGAACATTCGATGCAATGGATCATTTAAAATGTTGCATCTAATACTGACTTGCCCTTAACAAATCAATTGGGAGATACATTTTAATTTTGTTTTGCTGTTAAACGAAAATCGTCTGCAAGAAACAATATTTATTATTCTTTCATTAGTTTCTTTAAATGCGAACAGAAACTCGTATATTTGTTACGATTTTTAAATATAATATTTAGCAATTCTTATTATTTGCTGAATTATTATTGTTATTAATAAATTTAATTATTATTATTAATAAGAAAGCTATCAAACAGAAGGGTGGGCAATGTCATTTCATGAGTTGGCGATATTGATATACGTTTGCGCTAGGAGCTTGGCATCTTTTTTGGCGTGCACTTAAACGTAAACATTCTCTTTTCATAAAGATAATGGTTTTTTCTTGACTTGCAACAGAGTATAAAGTAATAATACTTTATTTACTTCCCATTGGAGATGCTCATTGGGATATTTGTGACGTTCTGAGGATTATCCAGAGACACAGATTTTAAATCTCTGACGAGACGACGTTTTCCCCGCTCTGATAGCCCGAAGACCATCATGTGAAGTCGATCACTTTAAGTTATACCAATTTAAATTTAACGGATACCACGTTTCCTTGATCCCTTCGCAGATTGATCAATGTGTTCACTCACCCGCTAGGTTCTTGATTTCGGTGTTTTTCTGCTAATCGTGCTTAACGATGGGAAATTTAAATTTAAAATAAAGTCTATTTACCTATCTAATTTTTCTCTTCGTAATACGATTTCTCATAAAAATTCGCTCTGATGCAAATCAGTCAGTGTACGCAGAGTCATATAAAAAAATACAAACGTCGTACCCAACTTACTTAAAAGTAATAAAGCAAATAAAANCGCTTCGTAATACTACTTCTCGTAAAAATTCGCTCTGATGCAAATCAGTCAGTGTACGCAGAGTCATATAAAAAAATACAAACGTCGTACCCAACTTACTTAAAAGTAATAAAGCAAATAAAACATTTAATTTTTATGTTTTTTCTCTGAGAAATAAGAATTATATTTCTCAGAAAAAATGTGCATAAAATGACAGATTTTTAAGTGAATTTATGAAACTGTATATTTTCAACATCAAACTAGTCTAAATGTTAGTTTAAAATACAATTATTTCATTTAAACTAAGATGTGGTGGAATAAAAATATCAAACAACAAATAAACTGTAACCTGCACATAAATAAACTGTCACATAGATAGTTTGGTTTACTATCAGTTTTATTTTTTTAACCCTTATAGCAGCCATCTACATATATGTACATTCATATCTCTACATATCATACATCTACATATGTATACATATATGACAAGCCGAGTTTGAAGAGGTGAATTTCATATGACTCTTGTACGCAAAAAATATAATCTTTAACAACGCATACAATTTTTATTTTTTACTTAAACGAAGAGTTTGGGAAATGCTATTAAAATGCATATTTTCAAATTCTCCAGAAGAAAGTTTTATCCCTATAAACAAACACGAATTTTTAAAACATAATTAACTGGTTTTACGTTCATATCAGCGGTTGGGAAAAACACGGAAAAATTTCTTTACTTAGTAAATGATCTTTCTTTTATGTTTTTACATGGCAAAACTGTTGTCACAGTTTGAAAGATCACGCTTAACTCTTTTAGAAATGGTGTCTTTTTCATCCTTCTCAAAACTGCTTCGCCCACGTCTGCTTTTGCCCTGACATTGTTTCCTTTTTACCATGCCAAATTACTACTGTGGCCTGGTTTCAAAGTTAATGGTATTTAAAGGTAGAAATAATTTAATAACTTCCTCTCTTTATTTCGGTGGATAATGTATGGGTAAAAAAAGCACATCATTTCTTTGTCTCGACGTTCTTTAAATATTTACCTATTGAATAATGAAAAAAAAAGAGTTTAAGCTAAAAAAATATCTAATATAAAAAGAGTTTCCCCTTTTTTGTTTCTTTTAAAAAATTATTTTGAGTAAGATTTAATTCTTTTGAGCTTTTTTACTTCTTACACGTAGATATATTATGGTTACTTGGAATAGGGTTTAATGACCATTGTTAGTATGTAAAACATTCTGAAAATAATAAATGTTCTAATGTTATCTTTTCAGATGAGTGCGTACGACTGACTTGTAGAAATGGCGGAATGTGCGTTAATGGTAGAAATGGTGCCCAATGTGTATGCCGTCCCCCATATGTGGGAACATATTGTGAAACAGGTAAATATACAGTCGCGTTTAAATGAAACTGATAAAGTTTTAAATGAATGTGCTAATTCCCACTGCTCTTTCTGATTTAAACGTAAAGTAACAAAAGAGAAAAAAAATTACCTTGATCGTTTATATATTTCAAGCCACCATCACGAGTTATTCTGTAAAGAAAATATATCAATAAGAAACTTTCGACTACCAAATTTTAAAATGGCCGCAACAAAAGTCTACCTATTTTTGCTTTTTTCTCCAAAAAGTTCATATTTAGCAGGATTTACTTCGTTTTGTATTACATGTGAATATACACCAAAGAGCCATTACAATAGGACCACCCTGCTAATAACCTGTAGGACTACCTTTAGCCCTCAAAACTGCTAGCACCCGCAGTGGCATTGATTCCACAAGGTGCTGATAGGTAGTCTGAGGTATCTGGTACCAAGCGCTCACCAACTGGTCTTGCAATTCCCTCACATTGCGAGGGGGTAGCGTGGCAGCACGAATTTGGTTTTCCAAGTAGGACCACAAATACTCCATTGGATAAAGGTCAGGTGAATTTGGGGGACAAGACATGACTTGAAAGTCACTGGAATGTTCCTCGAACCAATCCATGACGATTCGACCCTTATGACATGGTGCATTATTCTGTTGGTAAACACCATCCCCCGCAGGAAAAACTGTTGCCATGAATGGGTGAAGCTGATCTGCAACTATGTTCAAGTAGCTTACAGACGTCAGGGATTGTTCTATGAGGATTATGGGTCCCAATGTGACCCATGAAAACATTGTTCCTGGGAGAGAAACCATGAAAACCTGGGCGAGCCCATTGTTATAGATGGAGGATGGTCATAATGTAATTGCTCTTCGGTGTATTATGGTTTCTTGGAATAAGTCTTAATGTTCATTTTTATTATGTAAAACTTTTTGAAAATAATAAATGTTCCAATGATATCTTTTCAGATCCGTGCGCACATCTGCCTTGTAGAAATGACGGAATGTGCGTGGTCGGTAGAAATGGTGCCCAATGTGTATGCCGTCCCCCATATGTGGGAAACAATTGTGAAACAGGTAAATATATATTCTCATTTCAACGAAACTGATAAGATAGTTAACAAAATATGAGAATTCCCACTGCTTTTTCGGGTTTTAAACGTGCAATAAAAAAAAAATAAAAAAATTACCTTGATCGTTTATTTATTTCGAACCACCTTTATGAGTTATTCGGTAAAGAAAATACTTCAATAAGAAACTTCTTACTAAAAAACGGCTAAATGATATCTACAAAATTTTACCTAATTTTTTTACTTTCAAAAAATTATGTATTAAGCAGGATTTACGTCTTTCCGTTTTACTTCAAAATAGAGTAAACTAACCAGTGAAGGAACACTGAAGCGTAGCTCGCCTTTAAAAAAATCGTAAAAATTTCAAAATTTGTAATTTTAGCTAAATGACGGTGTATATTTGTTATTAAAAGCAAATTATGTAAAAAAATTTCAGTTAACTTTCATAACATTGTTTTAAGTTTTGGGTGGTTCAAATAATAAGTAAAAAGATAACCAAATGAAGGGACAGTTCTTACCAGCGAATAAACACTAAATTTTACAGTGAATGAACACTTAATTTTGAGAATGTTTGATGCTCGTTTGGAATCCATAGGCCACACAAATGTCTAAAATAAAATTTTGCTTGGAATAGCATCATATAACCACAGTTAATGGGGAAAATTTAACTTTTTTTTTAGTCACGGAATGGAAAGTAAAATATGGTTAAATACAGAACTAAAAAAAATTGTTTTTCATTCCTTTTCTCACAGTTTAATCGTCCGATTTAAATAATGAATGTTTATCATTATGTAATCCGATGATGTTTTTATTATTATTATATCACTTTTTTGTTTACTCTTTTCCCCCATATTTCTTGAAGCTTTTTTTTAATTTTTTTAAGTATTTTTTTCTTTTCGTTATACCTTCTGCTTTAACTTTTTTCCCAGCTCTTCAGTCTCTTTAAATTTTCGTTCTTTTTCTGAAGTTAATGCAAAAAGTAATTTATTTATTTTTCTTTTGATTTGACGTTCCTTTTTTCCCACATTTTTAGATAATGTAAATGTATCTTCGAAATTTCTTTTGATTTTCCAGTACCTTTTCCAGAATTCCTCACTGGATAATAAATGAGAAAAAGGAGTTTCGAAGTTTGAGTAAAATCCATCTCTCATTGACTTATATCTAGTGGGTCTTCAGCAGTACTTACCATTTACTTATGGAACCAATTGTTTTTGCAACTAACAATGCCTCAAGAGGATTTATCTCAAAATCAGTTTTCAAGATTTTTCCGTTATATCAGAGTTAGTTGTATCAGCTTCAGAGCCAATATTTGACTAAACTAAATGTTCTTTTTGCAATAAATTCTTCCATATTGAGAAAAGCACAGGCTATTGGATATTTTGAAGATCGAACTCTTCTGTCAATGTTCCTTTAAAAAATTGCAACATAACTTGCGAGATTTAATTCTCAAGCTTCTGAAGAAATAGTGCTTCGTTACTCTCGAAGTATGTGTTTTGTTGAAAAGCTGTCTTGCTCATTACCTCTTTGTGTTTGTCTTGCATGCATTTGTTAAAGTCAACGTTTTCTACGTCGAATGGAAAAATACCACATTTCATGCAAGTATTTCAACTTCATTAGTTGATGCCTCAAAATCTTATTTAAAAATGTGAAATTCTCTCGTCATATTGCCTAACAATTCTTTTGATTTTAAGGTCTAACGGGATATTTTCATGAATTAGGTAGAAAGATGAACCAGAAAATTTGTTTTGATGAACAAAACTTGATCAGTTTCAAATTGATATGAGATTTATACCTATCCAGAAGAAGTAAAATAGGAAATTTGAAAACATTTTCAATTAGCCATGGGTAGAAACATTTGCAATATATTTGTAAAATGCTGCTGCGGTCATCGACTCACTTCATGAATCGCTTTTTCCAATGAAATATATAGCAGGTACAGATTCTGTAATACCTCAAAGAATTCTTCAATTAGGAAAAACTACCATGGAGGTACTTTTTTTACATTAGCTAAAATGTTGACCAAAACTGTTGTTTTTTCTTTTCCTTTCCTAGGTACGTTTCGATCGCATTGTAAATGCAATCACTTTCTAAAAGGATATGCAAGGGCTACTTCCCTCCCAAAGATTCCTCTGAAGTTCTTCAAACCAGTATTTTGAATATTATTTTCTCTAAGGAAAGTTTTGCCTTTTGAAATTATCTTCGCATTGCACTGAGTTGTCGGTGGATGTCATCTTAAAAAACACTTCACCCATTTTTCACTTGGATGATTGTCTTTAAATGGATTTTTCCTACCAGTTTCGGTCATGACGTTAAAGACCGCAAGAGGATAATAATTTAGCTAATTATTAGCACAAAAGCCAGCAAATAAATGTTCTATTTAAGCTTTTATTATTATATTTAGTTAGGTTTCGATCAGTAAACATAATTTATTAAGCTGTCTAACGTATGATGTAACTAACCACTACATTTATAAGGATAAATAATAAATAAATTATAATTCTTTAAATGAATTTAGCAATTAAATTAGCATTTTGAAAGAAATTGTTTTGGGAACTATTCTTACAACATTTAACTGAATTTTAGGTGTCCTCTATATCACAGAACTACTAATTATCCATGTAAAAACATATTTCACACTAATTGTTCATTCACTGGGAAATCTATTCCCAGTGAAGGAACATGCCTGTTCCTTCACTGGTTAGAAGTTGTTTTTTGCATTTTCAACGTAATTTTGATGTATAATATGACTAAATTTACAAGAAAATTAAAATTCTTTTATTTTCATAAACTTCTAAAAAATCCCAGTAAAGGAACACTTGTTCATTCATTGGTTTATCATCGTTTGGTAATCCAGTTAATAAACACCTCTAATCTCTATACTTGCTTATGTTTTGATGCTTAAAATAAATGAAACGTAACTTCAATAACCATATTTTGAATTCTCTTTTTCGCAAAAAGAAAAAAAAAGGATTTTTTTATTCAATTAATTGTACTTTAAACGGATAATTACAAACACTGACCTCACAATTTTGTCAAAGAAACAAGGTGTTGAAAAGCTACTAAGAAATTCAAAAACACTTTCAGAGAAAACTATATGATAAGATCTCCCAATGCAGTGCTAGATGACTTTCTATTGTTAGGAACTAAGCTACTGTTACCAATCAATCTAAGTAAAAACATTTAAAATCCCTTTTTTTAAAAATAACTATGAAATGTTCCTTCACTGGTTGGTTTACCCTATATTATGGTTCCTTGGAATAATGTTTAATGTTCATTTTTATTACGTAAAACATTCTGAAAATAATAAATGTTCTAATGTTATCTTTTCAGATCCGTGTGCAGGACTGCCTTGTAGAAATGAAGGAATGTGCGTTGTCGGTAGAAATGGTGCTCAATGTATGTGCCGACCCCCATATGAGGGAAAATATTGTGAAAGAGGTAAATATACAGTCTTGTTTTAATGAAGCTTATAAGGTATTAATTGAGTATGATAATTTCCACTGCTCTTTTGGGCTTTAAATATGGAAAAAAAATAATCTTGATCATTTATATATTTCCATCCACCTTTATTAGTTATTATGCAAAGAAAATACATCAATAGGAAATTTCTTACTAAAAAACGTTCAAATGGTATTTCCAAAATTTTACCTAAACTTTTTTTCTTTCAAAAAGTATGTATTAAGCAAGATTTACAACTTTCCGTCTAACATTTGAAAATATTATGATTTCTTGAAATAATGTTTAATGTTCATTTTCATTATGTAAAGCACTCTGAAAATGTAAATGTTCGAATATTTCTTTTCAGATCCGTGTGCACCACTGCCTTGTAGAAATGGCGGAATGTGCGTTGTCGGTAGAAATGGTGCCCAATGTGTGTGCCGTCCCCCATATGAGGGGAAGTATTGTGAAACAGGTAAATATACAGTCGCGTTTTAATGAAACTGATAAGGTTTAAACTGAATATGAGAATTCTCACTGGTCTTTTGGGTTTCAAAAATGAAATAACAAAAAAAAAATACCTCGATCGTTTGTATACACTGCTCAAAACAATGAAAGGATATTCTAAGTCTTGTGCAAAAAAATGGTATAATCAAAGTTTTTTTGCGTAAATAATGTAAAACATTTTGAGAAAAATAAATGATCCAATGTTATCCGTGCGCACATCTGCCTTGTAGAAACGGCGGAGTGTGCGTTGTCGTGAGACATGATGCCCAATGTGTATGCCGACCCCCATATGTGGGAAAATAATGCAAAATAGGTAAATATACAGTCACGTTTCAAGGAGACTGATAAGATTTTTAACAGAATATGAGAATTCCCACTGCTTTTTGGAATTTTATATATGAAATAAAAAAAGAAAAAAAATTACCTTGATTGTTTATATATTTCAATCCAACTTTATTAGTTATTATGCAGTGAAAATATGTCAATAAGAAACCTATTACTAAAAAACGTTAAAATGGTATCTGCAAAATTTAATTCTTGTAATTTTTTCTTATTTTTCTAATTTTTTTTTAAAATTCTATTTATTTTCTTTCAAAAATAATGTATCAAGCAAGCTTTACTTCTTTCCGTCTAACATGTGAATATATTACGGTTCCTTGGAAAAAATTTTAATGGTAATTTTTATTATGTAAAACATTCTGAAAATACTAAATGGTTCAATTTTATCCCTTTAAATCCATGCGCAGGACTGCCTTGTAGAAATGGCGGAATGAGCGTTGTCGGTAGAAATGGTGCCCAATAAATTACCAATGGGAACGAGAGATAGAGGTAGGCCTAAGATTAAATGGTTTGACTGTGTGAAAGAAGATTTTAAAATACTAAGAATTACTAACTGGAAAACAATCGCAATGAAAAGAGCAGAATGGAGAAAGGCTCTGGCCCACAAAGGACTGTCACTCCAAAATAAGAAGAAGATTTACTTCTTTCGGTCCTACTTATGAATATATTACGGTTCCTTGAAATAGGGTTTAATGTTCATTGTTATAATGTTAATCATTTTGAAAATAATGAACGCACAAGTGTTTTTTTTATTTTTCAGATACGGATCTATGTAGAAATATTGATTGCAGAAATGGTGGAATTTGCATAAGCACTAAGAGTGGGGCTGAATGTATATGCCGTTTTCCTTATGAGGGAAAATTATGCGAAACAAGTAAATATACGAACTTCTTATTATTTAAACTCAATGTAGGAGTTACCTCTTTGCTGTTTACGGGTTAGGAAATATGGTTACGAAAAAAATTGTCTCAATATTTTTAATAATTTTTTTATGTTAAATTGTAAAGAAAATACGTCAATAAAATAACTCTGGCAAAAAAGATGCTAAAGTAACGTTTTTGAAAAGAACATTCCTACCAGCAAAATTATAGTTCCTTATTTACATATCTATCTGATTATATAAAACGCTAATACGTACGTATGTATGTATCAATAAAACCGATGATATTTCTTTTCTCGCGCTGGCAACAGTTTCCATTTTTAATTGATTGGATTCGGCGCGCAAGAGCACGTAGTGAGCAACCAGATAACAATAACCAGAGTGAGCATTATCAGGTTGTTCAATTCAGATTCATGCACTAAAAACATGACAATATTTAATTTAAACTCAATTAGGAATTAATTAATTAATTGAAGTGAGAATGCTTTAAAAGGCCGCTGTTGAATTGATATTTTTCTACTGGGAGCTACCTAAACGTCTAAAAAACGTTTAAGTGTTTGTATTGAATGCATTGAATTTTTTTATATTTCGCGTTTATTTATGCATTGAATTTTCACGCTTTAAAATGCAGAATATTAGTGAAGCAATATTTGATAATTTATTTTGCTAATATGTTTCTTATTTAGCTAATGTTTTGATTTTTTCACCATGTACAATCTAAATAGCTAATATACTTTTTTAAAAGCCAATAAGAACATTGGTAGAATTCTTCTACATAAGTACAATACTATGTCTTTGATGATAAAATACTATGTCTTTGATGATAATATATTATGTCTTTGTGCTAGAACATTGTGTTCATTGGCGAGCGAGCGCAGCGAGCCATGGTTCACGGCGTGAACCACATAGGATTGCGTAGCAATTCTCGGGGGTTGGCGAGCGTTAGAGAGCAGGGGGCGGCCCCTCCTAGTTTTTTATTAAATGTTATAAAATAAGGAGTAACACATACTACAGTGATCCTAGTATAGTGTAACAGTGATCGTAGTGAATTTTAAATTATAAGAAAGGGATAGCAAATTTTCTTAGTAACACCAAACGAAGGTTTCAAGATATCCTTTTAATACGTAGCCTGCGCGATTGTGAGGGTTAGATATTTACCCCATACCTTAAAATTGTAAATATAGTCATTTTATAGTCATTTAAGCTGAGACAAATGTTTCTTCTCTAAAATCTACTATTTAAATATTAAAAGTATTCATTATAAACAGAAAATCACATTCCGTTCACTTTTGAACAGCGATCGGACGGGTTCGAAGAAATCGAATGGAAGAAGCACGTTTCAGTTGCATAAGTTCTGGTTTCGATATCGTTTCAACCGTAATTTGGCGTAAAACAGAATTTGTTGGCAGATATTTCTTCTCTATTCTAGAGCAATATCGCCAGCTTTTATTTCAGGGCTTCCTCGATAATGTATCAGCATTTCCATTTAAAGTACCCTTGTGATAACGAATCTCGAAGTCGTAATCCTGGATTCGTTGTATTCTGGCTTCCTGACCCTCCATATTCTTAGAATAGAAAAGCCAGGTTTAAAAGGCCTGATTAATCCGGAGCTAGAATTTTCTTCCAGAGAGATAATAATGGAAATGTTTTATGGCTTTAAGAATAGCGAGCAGTTCTTTTCTAGTTGTACAATAATTTTGCTCCTGTTTTGATAGACATTTACTCCAATAAGAAAAGTTTTTGACCCCTTATTTCCTGCGACAGGACAGCTCCAACACCTTTTCATTGCCAATATCAGTATCCAAAATAAAAGGAATGCCGGGCTGGAGATATGCAAGTAAAGGTGAAGATGTTAAAGCCTTTTTCAATTCTTTAAAAGAATTTTTACAAACTTCTGTCCATATGAAGTTTTGATTAACCTCTGTAAACGTGTGAAGTGGTCCCGCAATCATTCAGAAGTCCTTAACATTTTTTCTGTAGTAAGTGCAAAGCTTAAGAAAACTTCGCAGTTGATGGACATCTACAGGGCAACTGCACAAATCTTTTCAGGATCCGTTCTTACACATTCTACAAGGATAATGTTCCCAAGATTGGTAACTTATATTTTTAGGGGTTCAACTTACGATATGCCATTCTCAATTTCTCCAGCATCTTTCGGATGTTCTTTAAATGTACGTTCTACGATGATTATATCGTCCAAGTAAACAACACAGGATTCGTAAGAGAGTTTTCTTAGTTCCGTCTCCATAATGTGCTCAAATGTTACAAGTGCATTACAAATTATTACCTTGAACTTTCAAAGTGCTGCGGTTATGGCAGTCTTTTTTCCATCATCAGGACGTATCTTGACTTGGCAATAATTACTTTTAAGGTCCAAAGTCGAGAAGCATTTATTCCCGAGTAGGAGGTCAAATGTGTCATCAATCCTGTAAAGAGAGTAGCTATCTTTCTTTATAATATCATTCAGTGGACGATAGCCGACACAAAATCGTGTTGAGCCATCTTTTTTCTTGACTAGGACCATAGGAGAAGCCCAAGGACTCATCGATGGTTCAGTAACATCGTTCTGTTTCTTTTCGTTTAGAAATTTAACCACCTCTTCCTGTTTACCAAATGTTAATCTCCGAGGACGTTGTCTCATTGGAGTATGATTTTCAGTGCGTTATTTTTGTACGTTCGGCATCTTCTTGTGTTCTGGAAAAGAGGTCTTTAAATTCCTCTTTTGTCAACAGTCATTCTGCTGCATTCTTGTGTCCATCATTTTACTCTGCAATCTGAAGAAGTTCACTCATGAAAGTCCCAGAAGACTCGTTTCGCGTTGTATGATAGCTTCGGTTAATACATGTCACCGAAGCACAAGCAGCCAACACTTCACCTTTCCTTAGAATTTTTATTTTATCACTTACATTAGCAAGTCTCACAGGTATTTCCTTCCTGGTAAGATCGACAAGTGAAGAAGCCATCAGTACTCTTTTAAAGCTGTTGTCCAAATCTAGATATTCCTTTTGGCCATATCGAAATATATTACGTTCACAAAGGATTCTCGAAACTATTACCTCAGTTCTTGGTAAAATTGTAGCTCCGTTCTTTACTTTTACTTGATAGGCCTGTTTAATCTCTGGATTTCACGTCTTGAACTCAGCGATGTCTTCTGAACTTAGTACAACTTGTTGTTTTTGAATTTCAATTTAAAGTTACTTCCTTGTAAGAAGTCTAATCCAAGAATGAATTCATGACTAATAACAGTCACATATGACTCATGATGGTCACTGGCATCGTCAAATCTAATCTTAAGGAGGACTTTTTCGTGAAAATTGATTTTGTCACCAGTCACAGTCTGTAGTGTAACGCGAAAGGGAGTCCAGATTAATTTTTCACTTAAATTCTGATCCAAATCTGTTCTGATAACAACGTCGACTCCAGTATCAATTATCATACTGCATGGAACTCCATTGACATGCCTTATAACGAAAAGTCAACTGTCGCAGCTACTCAGTGAAGAAATCTGTAACACTTTGACTTGGGGCTTTATAATTTCTAGATATCTACTCCCCACGAGATTGCCACAAATTAGTTTTTCTGCTGCAGTGGTGTGTCACCTCCACCATCCTAAAGTATCGGGCAGATACGTATATACCCTTCCTTAACACTCCAATATTGAATTTCTTTATCTTGTAGATATTAATCCTTCCAAGTATATGTTATGAGATAGCGCTACGATCGTACATCCTAACTTCTACTTTAACTTAGTATAAAAACAACTACTTCTACTTTTTTCTCAGGTTTTGTTCAAATCGATTCAACCGAAATTTTGCAGCCTCTTTGCAACCAATAACAGTCCTTTATAAATGTGTCATATTTACCCAATATTTTGTATCCATTTAGCCAATATAAGCCCCATATATGTTCTTCTAGGATCAATATTAGAAATTCTAGACATTCCACTATTGGTCCCTCGGTATATGTTTCATATCAAGACAATTTTGAACCCAACTAGGTGCCAAGGTAAAACAGTTGCTAGGGGCTACCAGAGATTCGCAGACCAGAACAATATTGCAGTCACAAGCAGACTTTTACATATATTTCAAATTTGTAAAAGTACTAAGCAAGATTTACTTCTTTCGGTAAAACATATAAATATATTATGGTTCCTTGGAATAACGTTTAATGTTCATTGTTGTAATGTTAATCATTTGAAAAATAATGGACGCACGTATGCTTTTTTTTCAGATACAGATCTATGTAGAAATATTGATTGCAAAAATGGTGGAAAGTGCATTAACGGCAAGAGTGGTGCTACATGTCTATGCCGATTTCCTTACACGGGAGAATTTTGTGAAATAGGTAAATATATGAATCTCTTGTCATTTATGCAGATAGGATTTAAACTGAATGTAAGAGTTACCCCATGCCCTTTATAGGTTTGGAAATGTGGTTACAAAAAAATGACAGTCTCAATTTTAAAATGACTAATATGTAAAGAGAATGCATCAGTAACAAAACTCTGACCAAAAAACGTTAAAGTGACATTATTAAAAAGAAAATTGCTATTAGCAAACAAATTTTTTCCCTATGTTTAGATGGGGAATGACCTACGTCATACAGGGATCTAAAGGGTAAATTTGTTGGCCACATTTTCAGGGGCACCATGTTAATTGAGCCAATGCTGTTTCTACAGTAAGGACAGATAGTACAGAGAATGAGAAATATCCATGCCTTGCCCGGGATTCTAACCCAAAACCTTTTAGATGCAAAACGAGTTCTCTGACCCCTACAAAGGCCGGTTGGTATTAGCGAAAAACTATATTTGCTTATTTACACACCTTTTATTAAATGTAACTATAACCGGTTAAAATCCTACTACATATAACAGTGTTTGTAGGGTTTTTTAAATAGTTAAAAAGGGATGCCAATTTTCTTTATAACAACAAACGAAGGTTTTAAAACACCCTTTTAAGACGGAGCCTACACGATCCTTAGGGTCAGATATTTACCCCATATGTTCAGATTGTAAATTTATTCATTTTAAAACAAGTTTAAACAGGGATAATAGTTTTTTTCGGCAAAATCTACAATTTTAAAATGAAAAGTAACCATTATAATTACATCTTCAATTTAATTAGGTATTCCAATTTGTACGGATTATCTTTCCAGAAACTTAAAACGCAACTGGAAACAAGTATCTGGATAGATTTCGAAAGAATAGTTTGATGTAAAAATTTTTAAAAATATTCCTTCGTAAAAATACGTTACTCGCTCCTATTTTTTGAAAATTTTTTTTTTTTAAATATTTACCTATTTAACATCGAAAAAATGTATAAAAGAAAAATAAGGTTCATTCTAATAAAGGTTTATTATAATATCTGGGACCGGGATTGCACAGTTGGCAGGGCTCTGGCCTCACGTTCGTGAGAATGGAATTTTGAATCTAGCCATCCGAAGATTCCCCGTGTAGTAAATGGTGACTGGTGCACTTTGAATTTGTCGGTCAGAGTCTTCCATGTTCCCATAACAATTTATACGATTGGGGAGACTGATCTTTCTCTGGTTCAGGTCAAAATTGTGATCAATGGATGAATGAATGGATATGTGAATGAGTACACCCTGTAAAACAGGTGACACACATCGTAGTGACGGAAGTCGAATTCTTGGCTATAAGATGGCGCCACTGGAAAACAAGAGTTATCGCATCCCCTCTGACTCAATGGCTGACGGCAACAACAACGTGACTTTTCTTTTCTTTAAAGAAAAAAGTAAGTTTTTCTCCTCTTTCCGTCTTACATGTGAATATGTTATGATATTCCTCCTTGGTATAAGCTTCAATGCTTATTTTTATAATGTAAAGAATTTTGAAAAAAATAAATGTTACAATGTTATTTTTTCAGATCCGTGTGAAATAATTTCTTGTAGAAATGGAGGAATGTGCGTTATCGGTGTAAATGGTGCTCAATGCTTATGCCCTTTCCCGTATGAGGGGAATTTTTGTGAAATAGGTAAATATTGTCGTTTTTATCACAATAATAAGGTTCTAATTTAATTCTAGAACTCTTTCAGCTTTTATTAATTTTAAATACGAAATAATAAAAGGAAAAAAATAGCTTGATCGTTTATATATTTAAAACCAACTTTATTAGCTATTCTTTACGTCATAATGGCAACGATGTTATCTAATTTTTTTTCTTTCAAAAAATATGTACAAGGAGTGATCAAATGAAAAGGTACGAAATGACGTAAAAATGTAACAGTTAAATATTTGCATATTCCGCCATGGGAGAACGTAGCGAGACATCTCGAGAAGCGATTGGAGTCTCTGTCTAGGATCGGAGCATGCGCAGGAGCCCGCATGCACAGGAGAGAGCAGAGGCTCTTGTCAAAAGCGGCGTCCAAATGATGCGGCAGTCCGTATGAGGAACAGAAACTCGAGCACAGAAAAGCCATTAACTCCTATGTGTACTGTGAGACACTCCGACGCCTACGCAGGCCCATCAAGAACAAAAGACCAGGGCTGCTCACGGAGGGTGGGGTTCTGCTCCATGATAAGGCGCGTCTAAACGTCTCCAGAGTCACACACATGGAACTGGCCAAGTTCAAATGGGAGACGTTGGACCTTCCACCCTACAGTCCGGACATGTCGCCCTGCGATTTCCATGTGTTTGGTTCACTGAAGAAACACCTGAAAGGGAAGCGCTTCAACTCGGACGACGTACTCAAGGATGCTTTGACGGACTGGGTCCCGTCACGGTCACAGGAATTTTGGGAACAAGGAATCCTGCAACTTGTTCATCAGTGGGATCGTTGTGCTCAGGTCTATGGTGTATATTTTGAATAAAGTCAACATTTGTACCCCCCGCGTCGTTTCGTATCTTTTCATTTGATCACCCCTGGTATTAAGCAAGATTTATTTACTTCCGTTTTACATATGGATATATTAGTTTAATTGGAATTAGGATGAATGTTCATTGTTACAATATAAATTAATTTGAAAGTAATGAAGTTTTTTTTTAGATTCAGATTTATGCAGAAATATGACTTGCAGGAATGGCGGAAAGTGTATAAATAATAAAAATAGTGCTCAATGTTTATGCCGTTTTCCTTATGAGGGAAACTTTTGTGAAATAGGTAAATATATGATTTCGTTTTAATTCAAATACTTAGGTTTTTAGCAGAATGTTGAATTCCCTTTTTACTTTAGAGGTGTGAAAATGTAGTAACAAAACAAAAACATTTGATCGTTTATGTATTTTAGATCATCACTTCATGTTAATCTGCAAAGTAAATATATTACTCACTTAAAATGAAAGAGTTATAATAACTATACTTGAGTAAAATTTCACTCGTTTGTCTGGAAAATAGAGCCTTCTCAGTTAAATTCTTCTTGAGTTAAATTCAAAGAGTCAACTGAAATAACTCAAGTTTAAGCGCATAATTTTAAATCGAATTTGAGTGAAATTCACTCGTTTTTGATTAACTATCGGCATCACTTAATTAGATCGTTTTAACTCAAACTTGAGAGATTTTCAATCATTTTTGATAGACTATCCACATAATTTGAGTACAAGAATTTAATGAATATAAATTATTTTTGAATTTGAGTGAATATAAATTATTTTTGATTCATATTTAGCATCCTTTGAGTGAATTTATTTCAACATACTAGAGTTATTTCCTACCAGTTTTTATCTTTACTTGAATGTCATTTAAATCACATTTAAATTAAATTAATCCTTTTCAGTCTATTCATTGAATATTTTAATGCCTATCAGAAAAAATAAAAATATTTCAGCATGCGTAACAGATATAATTTATCAGCATTTACTTATTTTTAAATTTTATAGATGGCATGGTATGTTCGGTAGTTAATAAGCTTCTTTTTTTTTAATTTTAAAACTAAACTGCGACATTCAGGAAGTAAAGTGAATTAGTAATTTATCTGTATTTGACAATTAATATACTGAATATAATCGCAAGATAATACTTTTAAGATTTTTAAGGCTCTGTGTCTGACTTAGTTACAAACTCTTAGGGATTTTCAATTTTTTGTAATGAAACAATTTTTTTTATTTTTTTACTAACAGTTCAGATAATTTTTTTATTTTATATAGGTATGCAAGTAGTAATTAAAGAGACTTCATTTGTAAGTTAAATCTAGTTCTCGGAAACATAACTTTGATAATTCTTCTACATTCCATTTTATTTGGATCTAAATTTTCTTGCTAATACTTTATTTATAAAAGGTCTGCTAATATATAATTAATAAAAAAAATTCAGATGTTGGTGAAAGGCAAGAGCATAACATTTTTTTAACAGGGTACCCAATCATTGTCAGAAAAAGAAATCCACTGACTTTTCAAGGTATTCCAGGTAAATTTCAGTTAAAATCAAGACCATATTTAATCTATTTAATTTTAGACATACTTTTTGTATAATATAACACCATTTATAGTTTTAGAATGCCACTGTTGGTAAACCGTGGAAGTTAAATTATCGAATCCTGAAGAAATATTAAAGTTATTACTTACATTCTTATACATCTGAAACGCGTTGATTCGATTTCTTCGAACATATTCGATCGCTATTCAAAAGTAACCACTAATTTAATTCAGCTGTGACATTAGATCACTATCAATGTAAAAAAGTTTCCCGCCAAAGAACCTTACCTTTCTCTGCAGGTCATGCGTGCTGTATTTTTCCCGAGCCAAGGAAAAACTTCATACGCGTTTTCACAACTATGGACAAGGGGAGAATTTTTAACTATGACTTTCAAATTTGCTCCCCTAGTTTTATCATATATTTGTGTGTCTGTAATCATCTGAAATATTACTTAAATTCTTTAAATATTTCCAAGTTTTAAAAACATTTTAAACAAAATAGTTTCTCAAAATAAAATTGATAATATTTGTTTGATTTAGGGTCCTGCAGTGGACTGATCGCAAAAACACGGTATCCAGTAGAACACCGAAGACAAGCACTACTGGCTGCGGTCAATAAGCGGGTGAGTGACCATCATGATCAGCCAGCATAGGAACCGAGGGTCATATCGGTCCTCGTTAGACTATTCTACCATAAAGTGCTCTACTTTCCATCCATGTCGTCGAGCTGACAAAGCAGGGGAGCCGTTCCCTCTGCAGAGGATCAAAATTGTGATGGCATGTCTTTTGATCATCCTCAGGGATGCTTCTCCGACTGTCGCCAATTGTCCACAGTCCTCTAGTGTGACGTAAACAAAGTACCTCCCTACCTCGGTCGAATTAGAAAAGATAATTTAAACAATTTGGATTCCAATCCCGAAATTACTTAATAAATGCAAATAGCTAATTTAATTTAAGAAATAATTGCATCGCTTATTTAAAGATAGTATACCACTGTTGAATCAGTGTATTATTTACATAAAATAACCTAGGAGTGCTCGTAACATGTAACCAAGTTTTTATCTTCCTATTTCCCTGATTCCCCTTCATCACCGCTATTTAACGGAGAGTATTTACTTTGTGATTGGTCAGAAATAGTTCAATCGAACTTATCTTTCGAAGTCCAGCTATCGTGATGTCACGTGAACGAAAAACGGTACAGTTGTGAGTCAGGAAACGGTCAATTTTGCTGAAAAATCGAGTGGAAACTACAAGTTCAATTGAATTTTGTTTCAGTTGCATAAGGCTGTTATACCACGAATCTCTTACGAAGCATACGAGAAGGCTTTTTTTCTCTCATTAATATACAGGATTAGGGGCAATGTAATAAAAGCCACATTTTCACTAAAATCAAACAAATATATTTTGTTAAAAACAAGCATGATTTTTGACAACATGAAGTTAGAATAAATGTTCCATTGTTATCATTTCAGATCCGTGTGAAAACGTTTCTTGTGGAAATGGCGGAAATTGCGTTATAGGTACAAATGGAGCTCAATGTTTATGCAGTTATCCATATGCGGGAAAATTTTGTGAAACAGGTAAATATATGAACAATTAGGAATTAATTGTTATAAATTATTATAAATATTAAAGTTTTAATTAAACAATTAAGAATTTGCAAAGTTTGCACAGTCCAAATGGGCGTAGAAAGTCCAAAACGTCTCTTTTTTCCAATACCAGTATAATTAAAAACGCATTCTAATTTAGGAATAGCAATCCTATAGATTTATTTAAAACTTGTTCATATCAAAATTAAAATTTAGTTGATCATGAAACCATCACGGAGAAAATAGCTAAAAGCTTCAAACATGATCTTTCAAATTGTTCCAGAAATTTGCCATGAACCATCTTCCAAAGCATTTGATCTTAAGAGAAAGATCCTTTGCAAAGAGCTAAAATAGAAGTGAATGCGTAATTTTGTCCAACCCCTGTATATATATATATGTCAAAGCTGCTTTCATATATGTATACATATATATNTACATATATATATATATATATGAATGCAGCTTCAAGAATTCGAACCAGAAATTCTAACTTCAGAATTCGAATTGTTCAAAAATTAAAATAAATTAATAAAATAAATTATTTATCTAAAAAATATTTATCTCTTATTAACGGTATTTTTTTTTATTCTGTAGCACATTCTTATACGTTATTACTGCTAATATTATTCTTAGTATTAGCAATATTTTGAATGGACTTAACACACTAGCAGCAATATTAAGAATTATCGTTCTTAATATTAGCAAGATTAAGAATAGACTTATTGCTGAAATAAAACCTACACACATTCACCTCTTACGCAAAAAATATTTAACGAGTTTTTTTCTTTCTTTTTGCTTAAAAATCCCAGAATTTTCTAAGAAGTTTAATATATAATAATAGGGATGAAATTGATATGGTAACCAGCGAAAATAGATGGATTTACATTTTCTACTAATAAAATCGGAAATAAAACGGGTCGTACCCTGTATCAATTTTGTCTTAATACAAAACACTATTTTTGAATCTTTTAGTTAAATTTTGATTTGAATGTAACTATCTTTACAAAGACACAAAAATGATTGTAAAGCAATTGTGGGAAACAGGGTGTGGGGCCTCCTAGTAAGTACTACTAAACTCAGTGGCGCGACAGCCCATAGAGGGCCAAGGCCTACTGTGCCAATCTCAGTTTTCTTGATCTTGGGCTCTGGGGTGCAGGAGCACATGTTCTGGTCAGGTGGTCAGCCGAACGCGGAACCCCCAGTGTTTAGTTCCCAAGCATGCTTGGTCCTTATTTATCGACCAACTGAAGGGATGAAAGGCTGAGTCAACCTTGCCCGGCCCGAGGATCGAACCAGGGACCTGTGGCACGACAGCGCGAAGCGCTACCGTTCAGCCACCGGGCGACGCTAGTAAGTACATAATCATTAATTAATAATATATATTTACTTCAAATTCTTAAATCTTTGAAAATTCTGTTTTTTTCACTCATCCTAAAAATTTTTATTACCAACAATAAAGAAAAATTACTTGAAATATACGAATTAAAAAGAATTCGCAAGATAAAATCTTTTGCTCCTTCTCTAACTTTTGGTCTGGAAGGTTAAAGCTAGTTCAGATATAGTTTTTAGCCACTTTTATACAATTTGATTGAAATACAGTTTAAGGGGCTTGAAACTCGACCTGTTCAGTAGTTGAAGCTGATATAACGAAATTTGATAGTTTATGAATGCTAGTTCAGAAATAGTTCTTTCGACAATTTGATTGAAGTACAGTTTAAATGTCTTGAAACTCGACCTGTTTAGTAGTTGAAGTGTATACGTTGTTTCTAAATCTTTAGATACGAGAGATGGTAGGATTTGAGTTACTCTTCTTTTAGGGTTATTTTCAGGATTAGTTGCTGTATAACGTATTCAAAAAATAGCCAAGACCCATTTTCAAGGGTCGCCTGTGGGTGTAGATGCTGATTTAATGATGAAGTTCTCGAAATTCCATTTTATTCTTAAAATTAATATCAATTAAAATTTTGTATTTATATTATCAAAATTTTTTATGCCTTATTAATTTAATCTTCATTACAACATAACATTTTGTATTCATTTGAAATAACAATGAGCAATAAAAAAGTTGTGAAAATAACTTTAAGATTCTTCTAAACATCTTTAAATTTGTAAGAAAATAGACGTTGATTTGGAGTTAACATTTCGAATAATATGCCTTCCCTTTACTTATAAAAGTATGTTTCATATTGCATTTAAATTTTGAATATTGTTCTATTTATTTCAGAAGTGATTCCTGAAAATTCATCGACTGATGCTTCTACTCTATCAACTGATACTTCTAATCCATCAACTGATGCTTTTACTCCATAAACTGATGCTTCCACTCCATCGACTGATGCTTCTACTCCATCAACTTATGCTTCTACTCTATCAACTGGTTTTTCTACTCCGTCAACTGATGCTTCAACTCCGTCAACAGATGCTTCAACTCCATCGAATGATGCTTCTACTCCATCGACTGATACTTCTACTCCATCGACTGATGCTTCTACTCCATCAACTGAATAAATCGTCACAAAAGTTCTCAACACAACCTTTTTCTGAACCTTTAATATCACAAATGATTATGATTATATTACCTGACCTCTTAATTACACTTTAACTATAAACCAAACATCAGTTACTTTCCTTACTTTCACAAATGATTTTAGTGAAGCAACTTCTGAATCTTCACGAAAGATTGAGATTGGAATGGAGAACCTTTGATCTATACCTTGATTGCAAACCAAACATTAGATAATTTCACAAATGATTTCAGTGAAGTAAAGTATCTGATATCACTAATGGTTATAACTAGAGGAAGAAGCTTCAATAAACCAATCTTCCGATTGACCGTATGATTTTTTGAAAAGCGCAATTGTTTTTTTTTAATTAGCTAAAGAATATAATACGTTTAATAAATTCTATTCTTTGTAGCACTTTGAAACCTGTTTTGCTAATGTCATTTTAAGCATAAATAAGTTTTCTGTTGAACACTTTGACTGGCATATAATTTTGAGCCCTTTTATTTTAACGAAGAAAATGTTTGAAAAAGCAATGTTCTTTTTTTCACATTGACAGCGAGATAGAAGATTTGTACGATTTCTACAAATTAATGGCAGAAATATTTTAATTTACTTATTCATAGTTTAAATATTGTGTGAAACATCACGTAATATTGGTGTAATGTTTAAAAAAAGTCATGAAATAAAATCGGCTACTTTTGAAATTTGTATTTATTTCACCACGATTGAGAAAAAGTTTCCTCGAAAAATCGCAAGGATCGTTGTATATGGTCACTGTACTGATGTGAAAATATTAATGAGTGCGACCGCAGCATCATTTTAAAACATAAAAAAGTGGTAACTAGAAAATGACATTTTTTTGAAATAGTATTATTGATTAAAACGAGTTATTTTGTCAACAAGCAATTATACATTTATGTAGGTTACAGTTGCGTATGGATGCGAATTAGATTTAGTTCCAATCCTAAAAGCTTCATTATTGGCATGAACTCTTCCCCCACTAGTTGCCACATTCACAATAAACCCTACCTCTTAGCTCGTCTATCTATGTTCATTATTAGCATCATAATCTCTTCACATTCTAGTTGTCCCATTCACATAACGTTCAATAAACCCTACCTCCATAGCCTACCTAAGTGGTTTCATCTCTTCTCCTTACATCACCATGAAATGACGACTCTTCTTTTTAGCTGTTTACCTTCAGGTATTCAGCCCCGGCAAACTCCAGTATTTTTCTACTTGAGTGCAAACCTCCAAGCACAGCCAACATCATTTCGAGGGTGTGCTTTTGTTTTCTCTAAGGTTTTCTCGTGCTGACATTTTTAAAAAGTGGGAGTAATTAATCTAATTCTTCAAGTTTTACTGTTGTATTAGCTAAAAATGTATCGAAACTTTCGCCGAAAGCGGAGCTATATGCTTAGACTTTTGTTCTGGTTACTCAGTACCAGTCTTGGTGGGCTCTCACTCATGCATTGGATCTGACATGACTCAAAGAGATAAAATTATGAATGGCTTGCGAGCCATCCAACTACTACGGGTTTCGCTGAGCAGTTGATATTTAAAATCAAAACTTTCAGATTTCTTGCTAGTATTGCTAATATTTTAAAAGCCTCATCACGAAGGAGTCAAACTAGAGTAGATATAAGATGATGCGGAGTACCTGGCCGTGAAGCGGGCATCTCACCCCTTCTTCTGCTAAGTTGGCACTCTGGCGACTCTGACTTTTGGCTTTGTGATGAAAATGTGAATTCACACTAAGAAGTGCTTGTCTTGTGGAGGTGGTGACTGGATTGTAGTCTCGTTCCTGCTAATCTTTGTAGGATCCAGGGAGAAGAGATTGTAGAAGTTTGACTAGGTCCTCGCTCAGAGGAAGTTCCTGTATTTCCTTAAAAATATGCAGTTGTCTGGTCGCTTGGCTGGTAGCATTCATTGTCTCATTTTCTGGAGTTCTCTGAAACCAGTGTAGCATGCTGGGTGGTCGCCTTTGTAGTTAATTCAAGTCGGCGGTGAGTCTCTGGGTTTCATACATTCGTATGTATGTATGAAACTTCATGCAAGTAGGTTCTGCAGTACATGATCGTTGCGTGTGTCCAAACTTTTGACAGCGATAGCATTGGATTTGAAATCTGCCTCCTCTTAAACGTTGAATCTTTACTGGGATGTCCATGATCTGGGAGATGTTTTATATTTCTCAATAAGAGTCATTATGTGATAGGATAATAAGAAAAAGCTGGAGGAGCCTAAGCAGTGATCTTAATAAAATTATTATATTATTTAATTATAGTTTTATTTTTATTATTTAAGCGAATTCAATACCGTTAATGGTACCTTTTTGAGCCTCATAATGACACATACTGTTCTTGACAATCACAGCTAGACACCACCTCCTCTAAACGGCCTATCTGCCCTATGAGTGGTATAGTTGGGGACGCTAATTTTCTTTTATTTGCTTAGATGTGTTTCGGTAATTAACATCACATCTGGATCATTTCTGTTAATGAAATCTTTTAACTCATCCATTTTTCGTAGAACGCCATTTGCATTCCAGTTAAAAATTGAAATGTGATGAATTTTTTTAATTTTAACGTTCATTATTTTTGCTAAGGTTTTTACAGCTTTTAAGCATATCTAAGATGCCAGAATTTTTTAGTTCTCCTAGGAGATCTTTTAGTTCACTAATCATGTCTTTTGCGTCATAAACTAATACAATTTTAATTTGTGATTTTTGATGTTGTATTGAGGAGATGACTAATTTATTTTAGAAGAACTAGTGAATGACAATGGAAAGAAAAACATAGTAACCTGCCTTTAACGTCAAAGGACTCACTATCATTGCCAGAGCTTTTAATACGTTACCTACTTACGATATTTTGTAGTATCTTTTTTCGATGGTAGTACTAAATAGGTTAGTTGTTGAAATTGTTCTGAATTTTCAAAAGATTTCAACAGTTTTAACTTTGTCTACTTTATATATTTGAAAATTACATTTTATTCGTGTTGCTTGCAGTTTAACTTAAGTTCATCTTTACCAAAGGCAAGGTGTTAGTACTGCGGATTAAATGATAGAAGGGAAAGCAGGCGTTACTGTTTAATGTGTGTTTATTTTTCATGTTTTATTGTTCCTGTTGTTTTTCTTTAATGCCCCCTCTACAGCCATTCGCCAATTATTGATTTTTTATAGATACAGTGAAATGGGTTCGCTGTTTTATTTCGTAAATTCTACTTATTTCTGTGCGATTATTCTTATATTTTTATTTGATTGTTTTATTACTTAGTTCACTGGCTGATTATAAGGGAGGTCTCGTCGGCAAATTGCATTATAAGGCGGACCTTTCGGAGCATATATTGTATTCTTGCTGTTGCCATCAGCTTTATTTGTTTGTAATGTTTGGTTTTAATAAATGCCACGGATGTGGCCTGGCCGATCTGGTAGGTCGGCTGGGCGCATGTGCAGGCTGTCGAATCGCGGCCCCCTCTGCTGGGCTGTCGCGGCGGCGGGTCATACCCTCCGAGTGCCCAAATTTGGGTGGGTCGGAACATATCACTTCTTAATATTTTGAACTCACAATGCTAATATTACAATATTAAAGAAATCAGAAGCTAAACTAAAGAATTTTAAATGCGAGCAAAGCAATTTTTTTTGTTTAAATAGTCCATATCACCTAGAACTTATTTTACAAATAAAAAATAAAAAAAATGATCCAAGTGAAAAAACAATTTTTTTAGTTCTTTGCTTTGTCTTTTCTTTTTCTTTTTTTGGTTCTCTATGACTTAGCTTTATTGTAAGAGCTAATGAAATGCTTTTGCCTGTAAGGAGCAACCGAGATTTCAGGATGTAAAAAGATGTTCGTTGAGATATTTTTCCCTACAAATCCAGGCATGTTCATCAAGGTAATTCTGCCGTTTTCTTTTTCTAGATATACCAAACTTGATCCTAAGTTCCACAGTAAGTCAAAAATTTCATAGTCCTTATTCCCCAAGAGCTGAATGAACTGATTCAAAAATGCAATTTAATTCCAAGAGTTTTATTATAAATTTTATAACCGCCGTTGAACAGATGACCCAATTTTGGTTTTACGACTACTAATGTCCGCTGCCTTGTAATTTTGAACCCAGTCTAGAAGACAAAGGAACTCCTGGATCAAGTAAAGGATGAAATTTTGCTTTTGCTGTCGACTTTTTGATGGAACTAAGCCGCATTTGAGTTACAGTGAGAGGGAGACCACGTTAACCCCCCACGGTTAGCCTGCCGGCAAAAGGACTCTAACCCAGGATTCGTCTTCCACTGAGGAATTTTCACGTCAGCACTGTGGTTGGTGCAAGCCTTATGTGGATTCGTATAGACCAGCAATTGGTGGGATTCAAACCTGGTTCACCTCATTGGAAGGAGAAGGACCTATCCTATCCCCTGAGTCACCGCGGCTCAATTCCAAGAATTTTATTACCCTCGTTGAAGAGCTGATAGACTTTTTTGGGTTCACAATTAAAAATGTTCAACTCCCTTACCTTGCAATTTTACCTTTGTGGAAGATTTTTTGATGGAACAAACCCGCACTTGCGTTATATGGGTAGGAAAACCATGAAAAGCTCCCACCATTCGCCCGACAGCAAGAAGATTGTAACCCATGATCAGTCTACTAGTGAGGATATTTTACCTCTGCACTGCGGTCGGTGCAAGACGTGGGCAGAATTTGTATCAATCAGCATTCGCTGAGATTCGAACCCGGTTCACCTCATCGGAAGGCAAATGCTCTTTCCTCTGAGCCATCACTGCTCAAACGATATTTTAAGTCACTAGTCATTCTGTAGAGCTTGGAACATGTCGAATATTATTCACAATTTGTATATTTCTGAAGAGAATGAAGTTTTTAACCAGGTAATATTTTACTGCTTCAGTTTCTTAGGATTATTTATTTATTTGACAAATATGTTTTAATATTTTGCCAAATTTTACAAACAGCATGGGGACTAGTTAAATGTGTTTTATTTTAATATGTAGTTATGGCACAAAATTGCTCTAAATTAGTTTTTATAATTCAGAAATTAAATTAAAATTATCAATTTCATTTGTCACTTTTGGAATTGGCGAATCAGCAACCCTTGAACTGTATTTTGTTTTTTTAAGAATAATTTCGTCATGAAATTACGTGGTTTGTAACGAGACGCTAACTCTCAACTTGGAACCTTATTGTATTGCAGTGGGTGAGATAGTTGCCAACTGTTCCGATTGGGTGAAAAGATTTTATTTTGATGCGAAGAATTAAAATTAATTCCTAATTAATTTTGTTTATTTTCGCCCATGCTTTAAAAGATTCACTAAATTATTCCCTTCACTTCAGATTTCAAATGGATCTGGATACCTGACCCAAACATGTCTTTCTTCCTCATTTATCTTGTCATTAACACGTTGAGCGTCGCGTCAGCCATCGGTGGCTGACACTGAAAATGCATTTAGCCGCGTCAACCACCAGTGGTTTACATTGAAATTACATTTAGGCAGCGTCAACCACCGGTGGTTGACACTGAAATTACATTTAGGCCGCGTCAACCACCGGTGATTGACACTGAAATTACATTTCGGCCGCGTCAACTACCGGTGGCTGATACTGAAATTACATTTAGGCCGCGTTTACCACCGGTGGCTGACACTGAAATTACATCTAGGCCGCGTTAAGCACCGGTGGCTGACACTGACCTTTCACATAGGCCGTTACCGTTGTGGCCTGACGGGCAAGACAGGTAAAATTAGCGTGGCACTCAACGTGTTAACTGTACATCACCTAACGCTTATTCATTAGTCCTAAACTTAGTATAGATAATAGTGCCATTCCAGATCAAGTTGATTTGTGTCAACGCTGTAAGTATATTCAAGTTATATTCTTATTGTACATTAATATCGAATATCGTCATATGCGCACCATTGAGTTTAGATGGTCCATGCTGCATCACTTGTACAGAAGTGTGCAATTAACCTCAGGGAGGCTTTATTCTGCAACAAAGTGGTGTATAAGGTGAGCTGTTAATTTATTTAGAAATGATGGTGAGCAAAAACCTTTTATATTGAATTTATTATAGCAAGAATCATGCATTAAAAGACTACCACTCAAAAATATTTACTCGTGCCCGGAGCAAGTTGGTATCTCTGCTAAAGCTTACCTAAAAGCTACTTACACTATCTCATCATTTTTAAAGAAATTTAACTGTCGACAGCTTATCACGAAGTATTCATCTAAGAGTTGGATTTCTTTACATGCATCAAAATTGTTTTCAATCAATTAAAAAAAAAGAACTGGAAAAACAATATTTTTAAATCGGCTTATTTACTTCCGTTTCGTTTTTATATAATAATTGGTGTTTTACTGGAAACATTTGCAAATAAAGATATCCAGAGACAATCTGATGAAATAAATAACAATAAATAAAAATTATCTCGTGAATTCATGCTGATAACATCTGGAAATCGTACTTCAACACAAACATTTCATAACTAAACAATAGAACTGTGTCTATGCAATATGATTAGATACAGTTATATATTCCCGAAAGAACAATGGTTGTCTATCTAGCCTTGGATTTGATACACCACCAGAAGCTACTATTTTTAATTACCTAAAATAAATGAGTTTATGTTGTCTGCAGAAATGATAGGTATCACAAAGAAGCAAATCTAATCTATATATATATAGTTTTTAATCGGTTTATTATCGGAATTTAGCTTCCGTTAAAACATTTTTTTAACAAAAAAATGACTTTTTTTTTAGTTTATAGTTAAATAATTACATGTCTATATTTGTTCATTATATTATTGTATGGTAACCATTTTTTGGGGGGTAATGCTTAAGGTATACTTCTCCCCTACTATGTAAACGTGTATGTTAAAATCTTCTTATATTAATTACGAAAACATACCTGCTAACTTACAGGAATTTTACGAACGCTAATTTTCAGTAGTAGCCTATTTTATGCATTAATTTATAACTCTGGATTTCAAAAATATGATTTCATAATATTTTTACCACTACTACATGAGGAATATAAAAAAACATATGCAAGAAGCTCAAAATTTTACTTTGTAGTTAAATTACAATGATTAAGCTACAATAAGTAATTATACCTGTGGTAATTACGTTTTTGCTTTAATGTAAGATTTTTTTTGTTTTGCTAATCCGATTTCGAATAATTTCGCACACTACAATCGGCAATTAAGAAGTTCGTCATTTTATTCCAGTTCTCTCATTATGAGGCTTTTAAAATGTAATAACCAATTAACGTAATGGAAATCCTATTTGTGTTACATATTTCTGTTAACGTTCGCTACCACAGCTAAGATATTTCTCACGAATCTTAATCGAACTTAAGTCTGTATAAGCCTGACAAAATTTCAAAAAGGTACTAATAACTTTAATGATTTCACACTGTTTCTTAGCTACCAATACGAAAATTTTTTTAAAAAAAATTGTAAAAGGTGACAGTTATGGAAAAAGTATAAAATTAAAACAATAATGTTAATAATGAAAACTGACCCGGGACAACCTGATTGGTAGGGTGTTGGGCCCATGTCCAAAAAGTCGTGAGTTCGATACCCGCTGACCGAAGTCTCCCCGTATAATAAATGTTGACTGATGCACGTTAAATCTGTCTGATCACAATGTCCTCCATACCCCATAACAAATCAATACCTCTGGAGATACTGAATTGGAGATTGATCTTTCTTTGGTTCAGGTCAAAATTACGATCTGTGGATGAATAAATAGATGTACTGATGGGTCCTCCCTGCTAAACGGGCTGTGACATGTGTGTGTGAAGACGTATTCTTGGCCATAGATAGTGCCACTGAAAAACATCCTCTGCCGTTTCGCTTGATTACCAGCAAGCAGGCTTGCTGGTATTGGCAAGTGACATTAGAAACAACAACAATAATAATGATTACTTCAGAATTCTATTTCTAGAGTTTTAGTTTTACTCTTCTATTTAATAAAAAAACTAATTCTTTTTTTGTTCTATCTCAATGTGTACTCTAAGTAGTTATTCAATAGTAATATTTTTTTCTTTTTATTAAAATATAGTGCCACAGCCGCAATTTTTGCCGTTTAACTCCAACCATTTATATTTTGTTACATATGTTCTGTTGTTTTTTTTCCACAATTCAATTTATTTTAGAGTTATTGCAATTTTAAGAGTTTTCCCTGTGAATTTTGTTTCTTTTTCTCTTTACGATACATTTTATTTTGCTGCCCAAAGTCATACTCATAGAAACTTGAAATTAAGAAGGTAATGTAGATAAAATTACAAGAAAGTAGACGAAGTAGAAAAAATCCAAAATAAAAAATAAAATTTTTAAAAACCACGTTTTTGTAGTGGAGAATAATAATTAAAAAAAATTGAAAAACGAAAAACGTGGGGCGCATGAAATACATAACAGTAATGTTATATTAGTGTGTGTATGTGTGCTCATGAGAATATGTGTATGTATAACTGTAATTGTAATTGTATCTGAATGTGGATGTGGAATATGTTTGTGTATATGCATATGTATGTGGATGTATATGTGGTTGTGCATGTGTATGAGTTAGAAAATGTGTATATGTACTGTTATGTATTTCATGCGCCCCACGTTTTTCGTTTTTCAATTTTTTTTTAATTATTATTCTCCACTACAAAAACGTGGTTTTTAAAAATATTATTTTTTATTTTGAATTTTTTTATTTTAAATTATAATTTTTTTAATTTTTAATTTTTATTTTATATTTTTTAAAAATTATTACTTTTCAATTATTATTCTTCACTACAAAAAACGTGGTTTTTAAAAATATATATTTTTATTTAGATTATTTTTCTTAGTCAAGAGTAGTCAAGACTACTACAAGACCACTACTAAAATAATAGAACTTTCATTTTAAATTAGGGATACAAAAATCTTTATAGAAAAACAATACCTTTACGACTTTCATTAGTTTTATGCTGATGACAACCAAAACAATCTGGAAATGAATGAGGAAAAACTGGATCCTACCACGTGATTTTTCAGCCAATAAAAATACTCCGACAATAAAAATCTTTTCACCTGACATGTAATACTAATTTGAAATAATGGAATCGACAACAAAAGACAATCTCGAAAATAATTTTTTTTTTAAATTTTAATTTTATTTTACTTTGTATGTCTTTTTTCTCTTCATTTTCATGCATTGTCATCCAATTCTGAACTATGTGCCAAATTTGAAGTTTGTAGCTAGTCGGGAAGTTAGTTTAAAATCGATTACAAAATTCCACCCGGACAGACATACACGAAGGCAAGTTTATATAAACGTGGTAAAATAGTTTATCTGAAGCCCGATAAAATGCAACAAAAAAATTAAAAATTTTACGTGCTGATTCTGAACTTGCTGAAAATTTTGTTTTGAAGATTCGAGTATATTAGGAAGTTATTTCAAATATGAGACCTCCACGTGAATTTTTCATTCATTATTTGTTTATTTTTGGATTTAAATACTGACTTTTTAGCATATGTTATACAAACTTCATTCTTCCCTCATGAGATCTTAATTTCGTTATTTTATACTAAACAACTTAGGCAAAACACTAGTCGGTCTCTATGTATTCCCAACTTTAATGCTTTTGTCATCATTTCTATTTATTAGGCTAATCATTCCGATAATTAGAAATACCCTAAATAAATTTTTTTTATTATCTAAAATTATTTTCATTGTCCCATTTTGTTATTAGATGTTCCAAATTACAAATTATACCTCTTGGGGTGCTGAATTGGAGATTGACCGTTCTCTGGTTCAGGACAAAATTACAATCTGTAGATGGATGTATTAATGGCTTCGCCTTATAAACGGGTATGACCTTTGGATGAGGCAGATGTCGAATTCTTGGACATAGATGACGCTACTGGAAAGAAGAACAATCGCACCTTCAGTGCCTTAATGGCCTGCTACAACAACAACAACAACAACATTAAAAATATAGTTAAAGAATTGAAAAACGAGCCTCACAATTTGTTTGCAATTGTACTCATTTAATTTCACTTTGAATGTTGTAATTTAAGTGCCTACGATATAACTGCAAACCGGTATGCATACATACAAACACAAATTCTTTATTCTCTTTTCTCAATAAGTGCATAGCAACTCGCTCTCGAGTAATGAGAGAAGAAATTTAACATTTGAAAAAAAATTTTATAGGAAAAAAAACTTTATAAATAGCGGTTAGTACAGTTGTTAGCTCGTAATTGTTATAACTAAGCCTCGTCAACGATTAAAATAACTTTTAGTTTATTATTTCTAATCATGTCCCACAATTTATTCTTACGTCAAATTTATTTAGTAGAGATCTAGAGATTAGTGTTCATATCTAGGTAATCGCATGTGTCGTCGCGATTGACATATTAACAAAATTATTACTACATAAAGGTGCAATAATTGTAGATTTTGAAAACTAAATTGCTCCGTGGGAAACATAGACAATTAACACATTGCCATACCTGCCAAATCTTCCGGATTTTCCGAAAGATTTTATTTTCATATTTAAAGTGGTAGCAATACTCATGTTATTCCAATTAACTTTTTGAATTATAATGATAATTATAAATGAGTTTGACCACCACTACATATAAATAATTACAATAAATATATAAAAGCATAATAATCCTTGCGCAAGCGAATTTCGATGGGATCAAATTATAAATATATTTCTGAGTCAGATTGCTTTTCGTTTATTGTTTTACAATCACTCTGAAAATCCATTCTCGGAAAGAGTGAAAGTTGGCAGGTATGCATTTCATACAGACAACTTTTAAAATTATGTATTAACTTGCATTAGTGAAAATGAATTAAAATATGTATGATGGATTAAAATTAAAAAAGTAAGTGGCAGGCAAAATTTTATAAAAATTGAGCAGACAGGGCACTATGGCTACAACTTCAATAACACAAATTTCGACCAATTCATTATCATACTCATATGTGGCAGTTATTTTAGCATCAGCCCCGATAGGGGCTCTTACTAATTCATTTGAGTGGGAATGTATGATAAATCGCCGAAGCGCAATTGAATGGTGAAAGTTGGGATTCAGTAACATTTACTGAGAGAAAATTAAAATAAAGTAGCGAGATTAAACAAATTTAAGAGAGAGGAGAAGCTGACTGCCCCGCCTCCCCTCGAGCTTCGCAAAATTTCGATCATTCGTTCATTCGTTGTAGTGGAACTGGGCGTCTGAGGCCTTACGGCCCTTAAAATTTCGATCAAGGCTTGTCGTACTTGTTACACGTATAACGAATAATTTATGTTTGTGGTAATCATGAATTAATGGATAATTTCTTTTAAAAACAGAGTCTAAACGAAATAGCTTTGCTACCTCGTTTTAAACTTTTTTAAAGGATATCAGAAATTTCGAAAACGTAATTTAGTGCATGGGTGAAAGCCCTTATATAGCAAGACGGAAAAGAGAAAAACCTGGTACGTAAAACATTTCATTCCAGCATTTTTTCGAAAAAAAATGAAATATCTGTAATTATCAAGATTTCTTTTATTGTTCTGGCATATATATAAAACTGCTTCTTTTCCAAGATTTAGGATCCAATTTCCGATTCCTGATCCCGACTGATATGGTCAAGAAACCGGTTAGAGCTTCTTGATTCCGGCATAATACAAATCCTGCCTGACCCGTGGCATTCAAAGGTGATGCTCTACTGATGTCCTCTTCTCCCTTGTGTTGCCGGTTATGTTGAATTGATGCTGATTATCCTGAACTTTACAAGGTGAGTGATACTGATTTTGATCTCGTCAGATTCTGGAGTAGGGAGAGATAATACTGTCAACTAGCCATTTTGATGTCTGGATTTTGAGCCCGCCATTTTGTTTTTTCAAGTCATGCCGTATCATAAAACAGCTCGTGGTGGAAAGGTCTCACTCTCCATTCGTAATTCACCGTCGCATTGCAAAGAATCCACGTCATTAGAAGAAATCATTGCTACCTGTGGGATATCAAAAAAATACTTTCCACCAGTTGAACACGAACATATTGACGATCTCGTAGAGTTTTACACTCAGTTTGATACAGAGGAGCTGATTGGTTTAGATAAATTACTTAGCAAACTGCTCATTCAAATAAGATCAAGTTACTCTGGAGACTATGAATACTCCTACTTCCTAAAACTGACAAATGCAGCTTATCACGTCAGGTGGAAGAGGAAAAACTTTCAAGCGGAAGAAAACAAGGAGATGAATAAAAACTCCATTCAACTCGAATCAATAATGACTGAAATTAATCCAAGCACTGAAGACATAACCATGGAAAATAAAGATGAAAACCTGAATACAACACCGAATACAGAAACAGACACGGACATCAATATTAACAATAGCACAGAACCACCTGCAAAGAAAAGAAAAAAGAAGAAGAAAAAGCAAAATGCAATCAAAACAATTGAAGATAATTCTACACTCATATCTGCAAACAGCTGTCCTTCTTCTAGCCAACATAATTCAACAGATGACGTCACTATCTTGCCGACAACAAAACCTAAGGAGGATACCGACAAAGTACGGGATCCGCCCAGCAAACCTGAAATAACACTGCAAGCCAGATATATTAAGGTTTTGGTCCGGGGCCTGCCTGTGGACTTTGATACAGATGCCATCAATACAGAATTACAGAAAAACAGTATTGAAACCTTTAAAATTGTGCAGTTTAAGAAAAGAATGGGAGAGGCCTGTCGGCTCCTTCCACTTTTTCTCATAATCCTAACATCAACGGCGAATCACCAAAGAATATTCGAAGTCAACAACATACAGCAGATCCCGATCAAAATCGAACGATTTCGAGGAGGTCGAGGACCTATACAATGTTACAACTGCCAAAATTATGGACATACACAAAGCCACTGCAATGCACCTGCAAGGTGTGTAAAATGTGCTGAAAACCACAGGTCACATGAATGCAACAAAGACAGAACTACACCTCCAAAATGCTGTAATTGTTACAAAAGCCACACAGCCAACTATACTGGGTGCGAGACCCGTCCCAGCAGAAGGAGCCCTCGAACAACATCATATTCGACGCCTAAACTTGCTCATCGATTAGTGTCATTAATCAAAGAATTACAGGAATTGCTCAAAAATGAAGAAGTGCTCCGTCTTCTGCGGGGGATCATCGGGGAAACATCTCAATCCCAGTGAGTTCTACTTTTATTTTCAAGACTCTCAAGTTAAATTCACTGAACTTTTCACATCAGACTTTTACTTAAGTTAAATTAAATTACATTAAGAATTATTTTCTGATAATATAACCAATTTATGCATACATATATATCAACTTTGCATGTTAAATTCTTTTGAAAATTCTATTGTATTTAATGAGCAATACTTCTCTGATAAAATATATTCACTGCATTTTCTCCAAATATGTTATTTCATCATGTATCAAGGTATGATTTATCTATATTCATCAATTATGCCTTTCATTTTTCAAAAATCAATTACTGTACATATCAAATCATGTTTTATCTTTATTTTTAATTTAAGTCTACAATCAATATTTCTAGTGTTAAGTCAATTTGTCATATTAAATTTCATTGTTTTATTATTTCACAAGCAAACGGCTTAATTTTTTTTATGGTTACCACAATGTATTCGAATGAACTTCAATGTATGTCACAATTAAATATGTGCTAGTTAAAATATAGAAATTTAATTAGTGAAATATGTATCAATTTATGTTATTATTTATTTATGTCAACTTATGTATATATATGTCAAATTATGTTTATATTTATATATATCAACTTAGATTCGATGAATCAGATATTCAAATGTTATATTTACTCAAGCAAAGTGCTTGTTTTTCTATTAGCTACCACATCGACTGCTAAATTCAAAATGTTATTACTATAAATTTTCTGTAAATTTCTAGATGTATGGGATAGGGGCCGCTAAGAGGCCCAGGTGCCCAATTTTTGTAAATAAAAGTAAAGTCCAAGATTTAGTAGTTTTACTACCAGCCTTTCCTCTTTTCCGTCTCGCTTTCACCCCTGATTTAGTGTGACCCACCTTGACGCATACCTGTCTGCGTTACTATCATGGTTGTCAACTTAAGTTTTCTCAAATACAACGTGTTTGTTTGCTTAAAATTGAAATTTTAATTCCATTTTAATACCACAGGGAAAAATGATAATGGAAGTAATTAAAAGTTGGCAGGTATGTTGACGCCACCTTCAACTGAAAGCTTTCACACTGTTTTTTATAAGTAAGCCGAGCAGACCTGTTTTAAGGTGGTCCAGCTTATCAGTGCCATGTCACAGAAAATCTAGTAGAAATAAGAAAGTGGTAGTCTATATGTCTTAAATTTTTTTTAAAGTGATGAGTATAATTGGTTTGTCTTATTTACCACAGTTTCATTTCTCAAATATATAAAATAATATTAAAGTAGAATTTTGGTTTCTGTGCACAGTTGGTTCATTTTTTAAATAGACTGCGCAGACTACATATAAAATACCGTGTGGCAGTAGGAGGCGATGCCTATTTGCAATGTGTTAAGGAAGAAAAAAAAGATTAATACGAAGCATTTACGGGAGTTGGTGATCGAAGCGAGCAGGGGATGGAGCCTCATATTGTTTTATTAAAAAGTAAAATTGCTCTTTATTGAATCGCATATTCTGTATTCCCAAGAATAATTTTTTTCAAGCACAGTTGATCATTTTAAGGCCAGGTATTCATTTATTCCATTACGATTAACATAACCAGAATATGTTCCTACATAAAAGTTTAATAATTACATATTTACATGTTTCACAAACGGAATAATTTTTTTTAAAATATTGACTTTTAAGAAAGGGGTTTGGATGGAGGAGTGAACAGGGATCTCTTAAATTTTTATTTAAAAAAATTACAACATATTCAGAGGACGTGTGAGCCTTAAAAAAACTTAAAAAATTGTAACAAATGAGAGAAATTAACTTTGCATTCACCTCAAAATTTAACTGTGGAATACATATAAATATTTGTATGCAGTTTCGTTTTTAAACGGTTTCACGTTTTTGATTTTAGAGTGAACTAAACTGTATTAACTTTTTTATTACAATATGGAAACCCCTTTTAAAATTAAGGGCTGTTTGAATAGTGCATTTAAAACTTCTTCACTTAACAAACAAACACCTGGATGCTGTGAAACATCACTTTAACAAGCTCATGTTCTCTTAGAAGTGTTATTTTTAAAATTTATTTGATTAATCAGACTTAGGAGCAAATTTTTCTAGAGTTAGAAAAATTCATGTTTTATTGTTTATACCTATTAAAGGACAAAATTTTCATAAACAACTGAAATGGCAGCAGCCAACTATAGGAAATATCAGACAGGTTTAACCGTAGGAATGTAAAAACATTTTAATGAAGGGTTCCTTGTACAATGCACAAAAAAGAAAATAAATAAATAACTATCTTGAGTAACTTTTGATCTAATAATCGGATCCTTACCTTCTAGGGCTGATTCTTAACCCCTTGGGGACGGGTGATTCAGAAAAGCATTCGTACAAAATCAGAATCAAGTTGCAATCTTGCTACAGCTTTCTTTGAAAGGNACAGACTTACTTTGCTTTTATTTTAATTATTGTTAGTTTAATCATATATATAATCAATGTTAATTCAAAGTATAACTAAATAGTTTTATTTTGAACAAAGTAATGGTGAATTAAATAAATCAAAAAATTATAACTCCGCCCACAAATAAACTGCTAAAGAAATACTTTGATTACCAGTTTTATCTTCTTACCCTGATTGATACGGTTTTTTGCTGTCACGTATTTGTGACAGTCGGCGCGAAAGGGTTAATGGTTCGAATAGTTGACCCTTAAATATGCTAATTAACTAACGTATATCATAATTTAAGTTACGAAATCAGAAACTAAAACGTACTTTCTCTGAATAAATATACCTTTTTTTTGATGACGGATTCGGATTTCTGATTTTCAAGATGTTGAGGGTAACCGCAATCTGGAAAATATGGTGCCCATACTTTGGTCAGGAAAGCGATCTAAAGTTTGGACTCCCTTAATGTTAATTTTTCGCGTATTTCACTATATGTCGAGAGCTTTTTAAGCCAATTGAAAAATCTTTGCAAGAAATTATAAAATTCATTTAGAAGAGATAATTCCATGCAAAACATAGTTTTCAGTAAATATTTATGAGTTTTTATTACTTATTAAGCAATAGTCGAAAATATTTTGAATTGTAAGGAATAATATTTTTTACATCATTTTAAAGTATGTAATTTTACATGGTAAAAAATACAAATTTTGCACGAAATCGGTCGAACAGTTCTTGAGGTCAAATACTTAAATCTAAACTAAACTCAGTCACGCAACAGCCCATAGAGGGCCAAAGCCTATTGCGCCCATCTCAGTTTTCCTGACCTTGGGCTCTGGGGTGCAGGAACAGATGTTCCGGTTAGGTGTTCAGCCGAACGTGGAACCTCCAGTGTTTAGCTGCCAAGCATGCTTGGTACTCATTTATCGACCAACTGAAGGGATGAAAGGCAGAGTCAACCTTGCCCGGCCCAAGGAACGAACCCAGTACCTATGGATTGAGTGTGCTAAGCGCTACACAGACATGCCAACTTTCTCCGGACGGCAAATAAATATTTTCAAGTGGTAGTTTCTTGGTTGTGATTCTTGGTTTAATAAATTCAATTTAGTAGATTTTTATCCACCACTATTTCTAAATATTTTGTAGGCTTATATACTTCACTACTTTGAATAGTTATTTCATGCTATACCTTTTAAAAAGCAAGCAAAAATAGGCAAATATATGCAAAATTTAGTTTGCAGTTCTTTACCGTTTTTTAATTATTTTGGCGTGACTGGAGCAGTTGGCATCTCTGGCAACTCATCCACCGGGCTTCCAAATACTTAAATCAAATATTCTAAAAAATTCAGATACTTAAAATTCGATTTTTCGCTCATAAAAAAAGAAACATTTTTCTCAAGGGGACAAATCAGGATACCACAAGCGATTAAATCAAATTTCTGCAAAAAGAGGCAGAAACTCAATTATTTTTCGTATTTATAATCTTTTTATTGCATCATCTACCACAAAAATTTACATTTTAAACTGTTCATATATAAAAGAATATTGTTCATCTTTGAGAATCCTTCGAAAAAAGCACCAAAAAATGTCGGCGGCGGCTGTCGGGATCCACCCTAGAGATGCCAACTTGCTCCGGACAGCAAAAAAATGTTTTAAAGTGGTAGTTTAGCAATTGCGTTTTTTGGTTTAATAAATTAAATTTAGCAGATTTTCATCATGAAAAACAATCTGACTCAAAAATATATTTATATTTTGATCCCGGTGAAATTCGCTTGCGCAAGGATTATTATGCTTTCCTATATTTATTGTAATTATTTATATGTAGTGGTGGTCAAACTCATTTATAATTATCATTATAATTCAAAAAGTTAATTGGAATAACCTGAGTATTGCTACCACTTTAAATATGAAAATAAAATTTTCCGGAAGAGTTGGCAGGTATGCGTATGCCTCAGCGATGATTCCTTTCCTCCTTTTTGTGCGTTTGATGCAAGATTGTTGATTGCAGTGCTTCTTCGACGTCGATCACTGATCAATGTTTAACCCTTTCGCGCCGACTGTCACAAATACGTGCCATCAAATCAATCAGGGTAAAAAGATAAAACTGGTAATCAAAGTATTTCTTTAGCTGTTTATTTGTGGGCGGAGTTATAATTGTTTGATTTATTTAATTCGCCATTACTTTGTTCAAAATAAAACTATTTAGTTATACTTTGAATTAACATTGATTATATATATGATTAAACTAACAATAATTAAAGTAAAAGCAAAGTAAGTCTGTCAAATTAGCAACGACTACATTTAAGTTACCGTTTTTTATTTAATTACAACTTAATTCTGATTTTGTAGGAATACTTCTCTGAATCATCCGTCCCCAAGGGGTTAAAGAGGGAACATCGAGAGGATATAATTTCCAGATCCAGTCAGCGTGAAAACTGGGCAGGCAGTAAATTGTTTTTCTTTGACCAATGAACGTGATGATTGCATCGACCTTATGGTTGTAGCATTTAGGCCAAACCGGTCAAACTGCAATGACGGTCATTTGATTTTGAACCCGTTTGGTTGAAGCATGCTTCGTAAGTAGGGGTCTGGCGAAACTAAACTCTACTTTCGGTCGATAGGTTCCCTCGGGATTAATTAGTTGCGGAGACTGGTGATGCCAATTATCTAATCGAAATTAGTAATCTTTCAAGCTAAGCACAGTGGTCTTCATTTTTTGTTGATAACTCTCTACTCAGCTTCAAATCATCTCACAGTTTTTCCACACCTTCAATTTATCTTTTTTGCACCATGGCAAAGTGCCATTTTTTCACCTCAATATTTTTGGACTTCTCCTAGTTTCTACACAAGTTTCCAGTATTTCATGATGAATGGAAAATGGGCCATTACATGACCTCAGGTGCCCAGTTATGCCAGACAAACCAGACCATAATTGAAAATAAATATATTCCAAAAAAAATTTGCTATTTTTAAACTAAAAAACTAAACTCAGCTGCGCGACAGCACTAGAGGGCCAAGGCCTACTGTGCCCATCTCAGTTTTCTTGACCTTGGGCTCAGGGGGGCAGAAGTTTTTGAACTACTTTAATATAGTGTTGAATTTTACTAGTCGCCCGTGGCAGCTCTGATTGAAGTGATATTTTAGTCAAATACTTAAATCACTTGTCTCCATCACTTAAAATATATTTAAATAAATGGCATGTCATCCTTGTATATGTTTAAACTATTTAACTGTAATGATAGCTTTAAGTAGGCTAAATCAAATTAATTTAAAACAGAAAAGTCGACAACAACCTTTAATGCATTAGTTTTTGGTACATTTATAAATGAAATTTAATAAAATGACTGAATTATTATTTTTGATACTGTTATACTGCGCTATACTTTGTTACTGCTATAAAATGTAAGAGTTATCGTAGAAGAATAATTTGTTATGCTTGAGTTTCGCTTTTCTCTTTTGAACTTTAAAGTTTGATGAGAAATGCTGATACAATCATTTGTAAATGCAAATTCTTTTAGTAAAATATTCTGTATATACTGGCATTTAAAAAAATTTTAATATATATTTCAAAATTAGCTATTTTTTAGTGGGAATTCACTTAAATGATTTCATAATAAAAACCAAATTTTTAAATAAATCAATTATTGGTTGAAAACAAACCAATTACGGTTTCAAGAATCATTACAGGTTACAATAAAAGTCCTAACTCACGGAACCCCTATGACTTTTCCACGGAGCCCCAGGATTCCTTGGAACACTTTTTGAGGAATTCTGCATTAGTGAATAAAGGAAAATGAAGGAAAAAATATTAAAGGCGCCTTTTCTATCGCAACACGTGGCCACACTTTCCGTTTTTGAGGTGAATTCTAAGATAACGACGTTTTTACGATAAGGTTGGAATTCTAAAATAAGAATTAAACTGCGTCTAATCAATTTAGAATAAAATAAAGCTGAATGGAAGATTTTTATCGCGCAAGGCAGACAAAAGGAGGCGTTCAAAAACTGATACTTCATCTTTGGAATAAGAATTTCACGAATCTAAATAAAATTTCGTCTGAAATTGTGAAATAGTGAAAGACTCTTTCCCAGGAGAAAACATTATTTAATTCAGTTGTAATTAATTATTTTTTTATTTAATTTATTACGAATAAATATGCTATTTTGTAAAAATAATCTAAGTGCTTGAACATATTTACTAAATAGACATCTAAACGCATGTCTTACAATAACTACGGAATTTTGTACAATCAAAAAATATTTTTTCTAGTGATAGAAAATGTAACGTATAAATTTAAAAAAAAATTAGAATTAAGCAAATTTTGTCAACTATCAGATTCAAGTAATATAAACAAATACGTAAAAAATCAAATTGAAAAATTGTCAGGTTTCAAAGTTCTTATGAACGACTTATAAAAATTTTATTTGTTTTAAAAATTTCTGCGTTTGTCATCTATTGCCCGAACATTTTTTTTGGATAGCTGAACCGTTTTTGTTTATGCAGGGCCGTCAGCAATTCACCTTTTGGCAAAATATTTTGTAAAGTCGGAGGCAATTAATAACCGAAATTTTCAGAAGGTTTGGTAATTTTACTAGCATTTTAAACGCTCCACTGTAGAAAAGCTGGAGGAAAATGGAGTTTCATATGGACTTCTGAATTATTTATCTGTAATGATGGGAAAATAACTTGAAATCAAATTTACGAAACAACGAATCATACATTAAAACATAAACTTAGCTACCGCTAGAAGAAATCTCCTCATAAAGCATGGAAAGTTAGCAGCCAAGGGTATGTATACACGCAGTAACCTCATATTTTTATGATACCTTATCATACTTATCATCATTACAAGCCTTATCATATCATTATTTTCATCATACCTTATATTTTTATTTTAATAATCAATAACCTCATATTTTTATAACTGTTAGTCATTATTTAAAAATATTACATCATGAACTTAAATTAAATAGTGCTTGCATTAACTTCTATGGGATCCAATTCTATGGGATCTCTTAAATCCATTTTTTCAAAAATAGAATTAGGATTGAAAAAAAAAAAAAAAATCGTTCACTTAAACTTGGGCTTTTTTTCCCCAATGAATTCTCACCTATCTAATCAATGCTCTAATGTAATGCTTTATTGTGATTAGGACTGGGCTATAAATCGATATATCGCGACATATCGATTTAACGCCTGTATCGACGGGCCGATACAGCGACTTTCGTTCCAAGCGATGCATCAGAAATCTGATTTAAGCCGTCGAGTAAAGAAGACGAACGATATAGCGATATACGATATAGCGATTTGCGATATACGATATAGCGATACAAGACACGCAAGGATCTTTTACGTTCCGATGCCAGCTCGCGCTGGGGAGTACGATGTACGTATCGTTATATTGAAACGGCCTTGATTGATGAGCGGTAAAATCAGAATCTGTTTTGAGAACATATATCGTGATCTTGCATGTTCGTTTCCGCACCTCTTAGTTTTTTTTTTCGCCTTTGTCGCTACTTGATATCGTTTCTTGTAGATTATTTTCAGTGGGACTGACTTTGTGATCGTTAACTTGTTCTGAACGTAATTTATTATTGAAAAGAATACATAAAGAAGTGTTTCTTAATTAAGTAGGTAAATTTTTCTTTGAAACAAAACTTTCTTTTTTATTTTTAAATGTGAAAATTAATTTTGATATTATATGTTTAAGTATTATTTTACATTATTGAATTTATTACAAACGGAAATCTAATTTAAGGTGCTCATAAAGAATTAAATTAAAAAGTAATTAATTTTGTTAGGCTATTTTTTACCTTATTTTTATTTATTAAAAACTTTTTGGATAAAATAATAATTTAATGGGTTTTTATTACTGAGTTTAAATTTATAAATCTTTAGTTGTTTTCCTTTTCATAAATGAAATTATAACAAAACTAATTTTTCCTCTTTTGTATTTGGACATAAGTCAATCAACTTTGTTTACTCAAAAAAATTAGTAATGTTTGCGATTGCGACTTCTTTTTTTAAAAACATTTAGCACTTCGTTTTATTAAAGAGTATAATCGTGTTTTTTAATTTTCTTTCAGTACTGTCAGTTGAATATATTATCGAATATCATAATTCTTTTGTTTTTATTTTTAAGAAATTAAACCTTACTTTGTTTTTTCGTTCAGAGTTCGGTAATTATTCAATTTAACTTTATTATTTATGTGAAATAATAATGATAAAAAATAGTGTTGTTTTAAAAGTGTTTTTTTTTTTGTTTAATTTATTTAGCACTTTGTTTTAAGCACACAAATAATTTTTAACAAACTTATTTTTTAAATTTTCTTTCTATATTGTTAGATAAATATATTTATAAATTTCAATTTTATTTATTTTTTTATTATTTATTTTTGAACTAAGAAATCTTTCGCTATTTGCGAGATCATTTTTAGAAAATATAACATTAATATCATTCTTAAGCAAAACATATACATCAAATTCATAAATTGACTTAAATCAATCTGAGTATGAAGTTTTGATAGAAATCCGACTTTCTGCGCCTTACAAGTAAATGAATTTCAAAAATACTATATCGCGATACTTCGCTATATCGCGATGCAAAACTGACGATGCATCACGATATAAAATTTCTTATATCGCCCTGTCCTAATTGTGATTTAAATAAATCAAACCACTATTTCTCCACCCATAAATAAACTGAAAAGAAATATTTCGTTAAGAAATATATAAAAACACTCAACTCAAAATGCAATAACGAAAGCTAAATTCAATCAAGAGAAAATAAATTTAGCGGTTTTTTGGTATATTTTTCTAGATATAAATTTTCGTATCAAATATGAATAATTTGCAATATAAATTTTGATGGTAGTAATGATTGATTAATTAAATAAATAAAGATAAATTTAGTTTTTATCATTTCTTACATTTTTGGTCGCTTGCGGCATCCCTGTTCCTTCTTGTTTTTACCTTTTAACTATTTTTTATTTTGAGTTCTGAACAATTTAAATAGGCTATTTAAACAAATGTAAACATTAAAATTTTAAAATATCATACCTGCAACTCTTCCGGATTTTCCGCAAGATTTTATTTTTATATTTAAAGTGATAGCAATACTCATGTTATTCCAATTAACTTTTTGAATTATAATGATAATTATAAATGAGTTTGACCACCACTAGATATAAATAATTACAATAAATATGTAAAAGCATAATAATCCTTGCGTAAGCGAATTTTAACGGGATCAAAATATACATATATTTTTTAGTCAGATTGTTTTTCGTTAATTGTATTACGACCACTCAGAAAATCCATTCTCGGAAAGAGTGAAAGTTGGCAGGTATGAAATATAGTAAGAAATTTAAAGTTTCTATAATTTTGAATATAAAATTTTATTAACCCTTATCGATATTTTAAATATCAGTAAAACTTATTATCTTAGTTTTCAATTCTCTAAACTATCATATTCCCCTCTTAAACTATAAGGATTCCAAAGGAAAATAAAATATATGAAAATGAAAATGATTGCAATTTTCAACAGTTTAGCTTTCTTTTTTAAACAAAGCAAAGGTATGAAAGAAAACTTATCAATTAGAAAATATTAAGTTATTGTTATCGAAATAA
Source organism: Parasteatoda tepidariorum (assembly GCF_043381705.1). Lineage (NCBI taxonomy): Eukaryota > Metazoa > Arthropoda > Arachnida > Araneae > Theridiidae > Parasteatoda > Parasteatoda tepidariorum. The sequence continues at coordinate 4,877,020 of NC_092212.1, read as the reverse complement.
TCATTTGTATTATTATCTACTTAAAAATAACAGTCGATACTCGACAGATTAAAAACAATAAAACTATATGATACTGTTATCATTAATTTCTATGAAAATCTCCATTATTTTTATTGTCAATTCCGTTGAGGCTTTGAACTAACCAGTTTTAAAAAAGGCTTAAATCTTTCGTTAAATCAGGCGATGCATTCTGATTAAAACGCATCAAATGTAACCCGAAGTTAAGAATGTTTAAATTACATTTTTCAAATATTATTTGCATTTTATGTGTTTTGCATTGCGTAGCTGAACTATTCAAGAATCTCAAATCCCTGATCATGAATTTGCTGAGGAGTACGCCTCAGACGAGGATTTTGTTAAACTTCAAAATATGTTTGAAATAAACGAAGGTGGAAATGCAGGTACGTAATAAATTATTATATTCCTTAAGAACACGGATAACCAAATTAATTAGTGATATTCCTTAAGAACACGGATAACCAAATTAATTAGTGATAAACCTATAAATAAAAAAGGCTAAAAAATCTTTGCGGTCATACAGAAAAGTTAGCTGATTTAAGATTTTCTATCCCCGCAGTGAGCCAAATGTTTTAAATAAATTATTTCCAATTTTTTCTCGGGTAAGTACTCTTTATAACTAGCGATAAGTTTAGAAACTTTCGATTATATTTAAATTAAAACTATTATTTATAATTTTTTTAGTCATTCGTTTGATTTTGCTGAATTATTTCAATTAAAATGCTGATGGTATAAAAATGGCATTTTTTAAAAGAAATAATATTTCTATTACCATATATTGAACAAATTATGAAAGGGGCAAGTATATATTAAATATTGCATTAGTAGTTTCTATCGCGCTTTATAAATCAAAACAAAATTACTAAATTTATATGTTTCCCTAATATATTAATATTCTTAAAATCTTTAAATGTGTTTCCCTAGTAACAATTTTCAACATTTCAAAGTTAACTATAATTTTGCTAATTTTATTTATTTTCAGTTTATGTATATACGCCAAAAACAAACACATAACTGGACTAGATATACGCAGGGGTGATTGTGATCCCAAGTCATAATTCCGGAAAATTTCTTGAGTTAAAAATAAACAAAAAAAAAACACAGTTTAAATTGAAAAAAAATTTAAACAAGGCTTTTTTTTCTTCCCTTTTTCTCAATATTTCTTAGTTTACTTAAAATATAAAATTTTACACATACCTATGATGACCTGGAGAAGTAATCAAAATTTACAAATGTCTTTCTTTATCACAACTATTTACTGATAAAAAATGAATATTAATCATGAATATAAGCTTATAAAGTATCTCCCTGGCTCTCCCTTACAAACAAAAAAATAAACTGTGTTTTTAAGTTCCACCTTTGAAAATTTAATTTCCGGAAACTTCTGTGATCAATGATTTTTTGAAACATCTGGACCTTCGATCTCCGAAAACTTCCGGATCAATGTTAGCGAAAATTCCGGAAATCCGGATTTTTCCGGAGCACAATCAGCCCTGTACACGGATTTAACAGTCGAACATAAAACCCATCAATTTTAATGATAAAACCATGACAAATCTTCATTCTTCTAATTAAATATTTTAAAAATAGTCTTCTAAGGGTCTAGTCTAAGGGTAATAGTCTACGATCACAATTACTTTAATGGATTCTATTTATAAAGTCGGGGTTCAGCCGAAAGGAAGTTGATTATTTAGGGTTCCGTTGCCGGAAAATATTGGGAACTGCTGCCCTATATGATCGACCTTCTGTTGGCAGAAGCCCGACCTTTCATTAATTATTATGAACATATCAATAACGAAAGATCATCAATTATTTTGAAAATATTTAATGATCTAAATTTTATCTATTAGTTTGAGTGAAGAATAAAAATTACTATCATTTTACCAATATTAATCTTAATATTGGTTTTTATGTCAGACATTTGAATACACAGGTTTGTACGCAGCATCTAGTCTAGTTCTTCATTTGGTTTTAGTGTATGCATAACTTGAGACTGAATGACCTGAAACATGAATTGAGTTAAAACAAAACAAGGACGAAAAATAAACAGTGAGAAAGATATTTCTTCAATGTTAAATTTGAGTATTTTTATTCGATGCGAATTATTATGGCAATTTCCTGCAGACGTTTATTCTTTTTCATATTAATTTATTTTCATTAGAAAAGCCATTCATCAAAATTTAAAAAAAAATAACATATTAAATTAATACTTGGTAGTGAATTAAAATGCAAAACTTGTAGAATAAGGATAATTGCTCTCACTCTTTAAAAAGTGTAATTTTTTTAACCCCTTTCTAATTTAAAAGAATAATAACGAGATAACTTTGACTGAGATCAGTTTGGTATACTGGGGATACCTATTCAACGACTGATTCTTAGATGTATGTTTTCATACTTGAAGGTTTAGGGGGAGATTTTTTAGTCACGATAGCTCTTTGAAAAAAGAACCAAGGCGAATGTCCTTGGGAATCATCTGGGCAGCATTTTTATGCCTCATCCGTAGACATACAATGATGCAATAGATAGCAGTTTTTCTGGTTCTGACATCAGATGTATTTTCCTTGATTACTTTGCGGTAGTAATTCAGAAATCGCCTCGGTCAAATTTCCCTTCTTCTCTACTCCTAAAGTAAATTTTTTAAAACTTTACTTTTTTCAACTTTTTCGTTCAAAACTTTCCCCCGCCTTTTAAGTACACGATTAATTTGTTCTTTTTTTTAACAATCTTATATTCTTCACCATAAACATTCTAGGAATTTATGTGATTATAAGTTTTGGAATATCCATTGGAAAGCATAAAGATGCATCGAAAATTAGATTGTTTGATTGAATGTTTCCACATTACTTTTGCCATGTGCAGTCAATAAAATAAAAAAAAACATATTTTCATTTTGTAAAGCTCTTTGGTATTATCTTACAGAAATCTCTTAAAATATGTATAACAGCAGGATGGTTCGTTTTTCTTTGGAGCCCAGAATATTTCCATACCATTCAATAATCCAGAAAAATTATTTTGGCAGACATCTATATCATTTTCTTACCAAATTTTAAATCCTGTTGTTTCATGTACCAGATCTCATTACGATGCAGTACAGTCTAGGCAATATTTACTAAATTAATATTAATTACTGCAATTATTTTTAGGTTTATCGGAGAGTTAAACTTAAACTGTATAAAACATGTGGGCACCTGAGGCCGCTTGCGGACCTTTTCCCATTCATCATTAGCTTGATCTTTGTGGTGCTTCGATGAGGTTGTGGAATGCGAATGAAGTGAAGGAGTATTCATGTGGATCATTGAGGTTCTGACTGTGTAGTAGGTTGAACGTAATCACCCAACTAAATTGATCGTATGCAGTAGGGTGATAAGACTATATTGTTAAAGTATGGACATCAGCTAAACTGATATGATGAAAATGAGATTATATATATGCGCTATTGATGTCGGGAATATGATGCATCACTGCAATAGTATGCTGCTATTGGTCTGATGTTCTTGTTTTCAGTTAAATTTTAAAATAGAAATATTTCATTGAAAATTGCTGTAGAGCAAGAGGGGGCTTTTTCGTAGAATTTTATATTTAATTTAGCTATATGTTTGTCTATTGCATCTATTTTGAGGTCATGGTGTATTGCATCATTTCTTACAAACCATCTGGCTCTTGTTATCATTCTTAATATTTTTTTTTGCCAGACTATTAATTTATTTAGCTGAGTTTGTGTTATATTTGTCAAGACTGGTGAAACATATGTAAGGATGGGGCGGATTATGGTTAAATAGAGCAATCTTTTGAGTTTTAGTGCCATGTTGGATTTATATAGTACATGGAGTTTACTGCGTGCTTTTGATGTGATCATTAAAGTTGAATTTGCTATTAAGGATGAGTCCAAGGTATTTGGCTTTGTCAACTATTGGTATTGTTTCATTAAATAGAATTAACTTGTTTTGTGGTAGTATTTCTTCTTTTTATTTCGAATGATTCAAAGTTGTGATTTTTGGCCGTTTACTTGAAATTTCCACTCTAGGCACCACTTTTCTATGTCTTGTATCTTTTCTTGTAGTTAATTGTGGGCTATGTTTGGATTTTATTATTATCCCGGGATCATCAGCATAGAGAGTAGTTATGCTATTGTAGTCTTGTCTATCGATTGGAAAATCATATGTGTAAAGAATATATAAGATTGGGCCTAGTATACTTTCTTGTGGGACTAAAGCTTTGATGTTTCTTTTACCACAGAGTTCTGATTTATATTACATAAATGCAAAATGTTCTTTTATAAATGAAATTGGTGGGTTTACTTTAGCCTCCAATTCAGCTATAATGTTCCAGATAGAGACGCAGCATATACAGAGATGCCAACTTGCTCAGTGCAGCGGATAAATATTTTCGAGATGTAGTCCTTTAAAGTGTGATCCTTGGTTTAATAAATTCGATTTATAGGATTTACACACCACTACTTTTAAATAATTTAAGGGCTTATGTGATGCGTCACTTTCATACATTTAAGCCTCCCACGTTGACCATCAAACTAAATTCAACCACACATAGTTTAGAGCAAGCTGCTCCTTATAATTTTCATTAGTTTTATTTACTCAAGCAAGGCGCTTGAACTCTAATAACAGCCACCACACAGTCTGCTGATCTCATAAAGTTTCACTATAACTATTTAAATAAGCATGAGGGATGCGATAGGGGCCGCTGTGCGGCCCAGGTGCGTAGTTCAGTAAATTAAAGAAGAAGACAATTAAGCCTATTTTAATATATTATTATATCTATTTTACTTATTAATTTACTACATCTACTGTGCATCACAGTATGCAATTACAGCTGCCAACAGCATACCTGCCAACTTTTAATCCCTTCCATTATCATTTTTCCCAGTGGTATTAAAATGAAATTAAAACTTCAATTTTAAGCAAGCAAATACGTTGTATTTGAGAAAACTTAAGTTGACAACCGTGATAGTAACGTATATTAATATATGTGCTTAATTTTTGTAAGAATAGTGGTGATCAAAATCATTTAAAAATTAAGTTTAATAAAGAAAAAATAGTATATATTTACTACCACTTTAAATATGAAAATAAAATCTTCCGGAATATCCGGAAGAGTTGGCAGGTATATAACAGCCTCATATATCTCCAACTTATCTATGCCAACAGTCCCAGTCGCCCGATGGCCGACATCAGATGAAGGAGTGTAGTGCCGGCTGACGTGGGCAGGTATTCCATAAATGCACCGATCAAGTCAAGTACAGTTAAACCGTGTTGAACCTTTTAAAAATTTGTCAAAAGTGACCGAAAATCTGCAAACTTTAAAGAGTTTGTAAATCCAAATTGTTTTTTAAAAATATTTTGTCGATTATGGATCTGTTAGCACCTCTGGCATACATGGTAAAAATGAGCAAATACATACATATTGAAACAGGTCACTCAAGTGTCCATTAGAACTAAGCGGTACGTTTAATTTTTGCTACATACTTACCACATTTCTTATCTTTTGCATCTTTGCATTAAGAGCTCTTTCGCGGACAGAATTTTCTGGTAGACCTAATAAAATTAATGGCCCCGCTTTTGTCAGCTGCAGTCAAAACATTCACACAAATCAACTGAGTTTTTGTCAACCTTTTCTGCTGATCTCAGCAGCAAACCTTTCGCTAGCTATATTCCAGGCGATTTTCAAAGCATTTTCTTTAGTCTCCATTGTAGATTTTGATAATGAATCGAGACTGTCAGGGAATGTTTTTTTCATCCATAAAGAGGGATTCCCATTACCTTTTAAGCCACATTGCGTTTTCCAAATGATAGAAACGAAATTCTAACAAGTTTTGTAATGATAATTCAGAAAAGCAAAAAAATGCTGCAATTTCAAATTACCTTTAAACGTAACAGCTCGCTTCTTGTCGGGTCCAATTTAATGATTGAAATTGTTTATTTGTCGAAGTGGTCAAAGTTGTTGTAAATCCAATCGACTAAGTTAAAATTCATGTTTTAAAATACTTTTGTTACTACGTCAAATATTTAAGGGGAAAAACGTGAAAAAAAGGCTGCAGGGATGCCAACAGGTTCAATTTATGCAAAAGTTTTAATAAATTTATCGTGAATTAACCCTTTGGAATCCGCTTTATTTAAATACCAGTCTAAGGAGAAACAGTCAAAGTAAAATCTGGTAGTAAGCTTTTAAATAAAGATTATTATTTTTTTCAAAGTTTTTCTTCGTCGATTAGTTAGCAAATAAAATTTAATACCTTCAAACATTTTCATTTGAATGACTGGGCAGTTATCAAAACATAGCATCATACCTTTGGCACCACTGTTTATTATTCAAAATAGTAAATGCATGATGAGACTCACTCCTCAAATGATGCCGAAGGGTTAAATAGTGAAACATGTAAAATAAGGATAATAACTCATATTCATTAAAACTCTCTAATTACGGTACAATACAACGACATAACTACAAAAATGTTGCATTTTATGGAAAACTACAGTATGAAATAACTACAATAGTAGTCTTAGTATTGTTCCGAGCCTGGGTACCTAAACCGCGTATTTCATATCATTTTATGAATTTTTTATATGTATTGATGAAAAAATGATTTATAATGAAAAATACTCATTTATAAAGAACTTAAAATACCATTATAAAACATTTTTATACCAAGCGGAGCAAGTTGGCCTCTCTGTTATCCTCTACTTTTTAAGATCAAAAATTCAAATCCCGCGAAAAAACGGTATGTTTATTCAGAGAAAGTATGTTTTTGTATCTTATTTCGTAACTTATAGTATTGTGTGCTCTAATTAGTTAGAATATTTTAGAATGAGACCTATAGGAACCTTATAGGGATAATTCTTATAGGACTCGTAAAGGGGTTCATCAAGCTTTAAAATTTATTATAATAAAAATTAAGTTGAATTGCTAAGAATAATACATCCAGGATCAAATTAGTGTTATTTTAATTGGCTTTTTATTATTTTCAATAGATTAAATATAGTTTCGTATTACTCGTCTTCACTAACTCAGGGTCAAAGATCTAATATGGAATAAAATATTACGAAATAAAAAACGATAATGGGGTTTTATTAAGGTAACACTTTTATACTTACTCTATACTAAGTAGTACTTCATCTATACTGCGTAAACAATATTTCTTTTAGAAAAAAAAAAGAATTGAAACATTTTACAATGAATGCTAAACTATTTTCAGAATATGAAAGATCTTGCTAGAAGTTTTTAAAAATGGTGACAGTTTTAATCATACAAATGTCAGAACTGGAAAAATGAGAAGAGGAAGTTAATAACAAAATGAAGATAAAACAAAGGAAAATTACAGACATTAGAAAAAAGGGAGAAAAAGAAAAATAATAATAAAAAAATAACAAACAACTGGGGAAAAAAAGAATAATTTTTTTAAAAAAAAAAATCTGGAAAATAATTTCATCAGTTTACACTATTATATCCGCAAAAAAGAGTGCTTTCTGATATTGTATCAATATAGCCAAAGCAAAGTATATCAATTCAAATGTGTGAGTATACAAATATAACAATAAAATTCCACACTATTGTATTGATATATTTTGCTTTGGCTATATTGATACAATATCAGAAAGTACTCTTTTTTGCGGATATATGCGTGTAGGCTGATGAAAAGATTGTATCTTTTGTTTTCCAGATTTTTAAAAAAAAATTTATTCTTTTTTTCCCCCAGTTGTTTGTTATTTTTTTATTATTATTTTTCATTTCCCCTTTATTTCATATGTCTGTAATTTTCCTTTGTTTCATCTTCATTTTGAACTTATCTTATGAGTTCTGTTTACTTGCAGCTTATGCGCAATAAATGAAACTTATAGTTTTTCTTAATTTTTTTCGTGTTTTTTTGCATTTATTTTGCTGTATATATATAAACATATATATAAGTTCAAAATGTCGAGAAAACATGGAAAAAAGTACAGAACAATTAAAAAAAGAGGGAAATTATTAATAATAATATATATATATACAGAAACTTAGAAGCAGTTTGTTCTTCTCATTTCTAGCAGCTGATGGCTGCAGTCCAAATCCATGTCAAAATAATCAGAGATGTGAAGCAAAATCAGGAGGTAAATATAAATGCAGTTGCAAATTGCCATTCAAAGGAGATCTTTGCGAAAAATGTAAGTTTATTAAAATTAGTTGCTTATTAAAATGTTTATTAAAGATGTGATGTTTTTAAAATATAAATTATTTAACAGCTCCTTGTAATCCAAATCCATGCAAAAATGACGGGAATTGCAGTATTTCTTTTCTTAGCGCAAAATGTAGTTGCTTGCCGGGATATAAAGGAGACAAATGCACTGGAGGTAATTTATAGTTATTGTTTTGATTGGCAGAAATAGAACACCAAAAATTATTTTCCTGCTGTTTTAAATTTAACTAGATATAATCGCTATATGTAATTTTAAAAAGTAATACATTGCACTAATATGTAATCAGTGTAATTTTAAACACTACGAAATATAAGTGTTAGTAATTATTTCAATGGCATATTAACTTATATATAATTGAAAAATGAAATAAATGTTGTTAAGTGAAATTCATCATCATTTTCAATATCAATTATTTAAATCAGAAAATGTAACTGTTTTTCATAATGGTTCAGGATTCACAGCTACCGGACAAAATAATCCGAATACTTTTATACAAACTGTATAAAATGTCAGTGATTTTTATTTAAACAACAAATGTTTCGGAAGATGGCAAAATTACATTAATAATTTTACACTGTAAAACTGACTGTTGACACATTTTGAAAGTTCATACTTAAAAATTGTAGAAATAGTGTTCTTTTTATCCATGCAAAATTTGCATCAGCAAAAATGAGATAAAAGCTTCTTTACTTTTTTTCAATACCCTTACAAATCAAAAAGCATTCTTGTCCAATTATCGCAATTCTTTTGAATGATTTAAAATTTCTTGGCATCAAAGCTTAAAAGAACTATTAACTTCCTTTTTTCAATTTTGTTGACGTATATTTTTTATTGGTAAATAGCACATCATTCTTTAAAGTATTATCTTTCAAATTGTGCCAACAGTTTTGCTATGAAAAATCTTCTAAAACATTTGCTGCTGCTGCAAAAAAAAAAAAAAATACATAAATTTATTGAAGTGTCATTATTTTGTCATGTACGTATAGCCTCCGCATAGAGAGCATCAAGTGACTCGAACAGATTAGCGTGATTACGTGCTTGAGTCCGAAGGAAACCGAAAATGAGTAGTTCATCTATATTATAAGTCGATGAAACAAACTTTAATAGCAGTCTTAAAATACTGCTTTATTATTATATTTTATTATTTATTGATATTTGTGTTGTTTTAATGAATACGAAATATTTAATAAGTGCATAAAACCTATTGACGTTAAAATATTAAAAATTGAGCATTTCTTTTAATAAATCTCTACACGTCAGAAAAAGCATCTGGTAGGAATGTTTCGCGTGATATAAAATCTGAAACAATAACTTGCCCCAAAAATAATTCACTTAATTTAAGGACATGAGGATTTTTAAGGATATAAGGAAATTTATGGACACAAGAGCTGGATGTTATGTTTAATCAAATTCAAAATAAACTTGCACTTGAAACTATGTCTGACCTCACAATGGTATAATGTCATTAAAGAACTCCGTAGTACTTGCATTTAATAGAAAAGATATCCAATAGTGTGTTGGTCAAAAATATCGTTGACCTTCAGATCTTGAGACCTTCAGCAGTAGTGTAGAAAATGTTTTATCTAACATGATTAAGAAGTATGCTATATAAATGAACTAAAATTAGATCATGTCAGTAAAACTGCTAATATTATCAAACATTTAACCGGAATGGATTAAAAATTCCCACGATTTCAAAATCATTTGGTTACATCATCTTATATGCATCGATTTAAATTACTTCTATACAGTTAAGGAAAAAATTCTTATATGTTTAATTTATTAAAATAGTAATGTATTACTCTTGGAGTTTCTCTAGGAGTTTCTGGTTAAAAATATAAAGCATAAATGATACAAATATTTATTTTAAATAGTTATATTAATAAGGTTAATCTATTTAGTTTATCTTAAAATAATTTTTATAATATGCATTATATTTGTTAAGGTTACAGTAATAAAAAAATCCGGTTATTATTAATACTGAGCAATTTAAAAATAATAATAACGGCTTTTTTTGGTCAAAGTAAGGAATATCACAAATTATTCACTTTAACCATTTATTAATCATAAACGATTGGGTTTGGTAAATGTGATTAAACGGTTCATATAGCATTAAGACATGGGTGTGCCTCTTTCAATATGTATTATGGTTGAATTGATAAATCCGGTTATTATAATACTAACTGGTCAAAATTAACAATAACCGCTTCTCTTGATTAAAGTGAGAAATAAAAAAGGGCGATTTCCGTATCGTGTTCTGTGGCAGAATAATCGTCAAGTCTTGGCAACTTCCCGCGATAAACTAAGAAATAATAATAAGGATGACTTCACAGAAAGAGACCAACTCGAAAGGTATAAATCATAGCCCCACTTCCTGATAAACATCAGTATGTCCTTTTTTTCCCAATAATTTTTCCACTTTAAAATCAATTTGACGCTATAGCGATTATAGTTGGCATGGCAGATCACGATACGGAAATATCTCCAATAAAAACGCGAAAGAATGACATTGACTAAACTTCATTGGTTATTATTAATAATAAGCTGTTATTGTGATAAATTCGCTTAAAGTATTCACTTTAATCGGCTTATTTGGTTATTATTAATATTGCCCGGTAAGTATTAATAATAACTGACTATTAATACTAACATTGACGTCGACCGGAGTGACTTCACATTGACCGGAACTTATAATAACTTATAGAGAAAGAAATTCTTCATGTCTGAAAGTTGAATCATAATCACCTTATAGCGCTTTACTTTTCTGTTTCTCTTCAGCTGAATGTGGTCGCGATGTCTGCAAAAATGGTGGTACCTGTAAAATGGTAAACAACAAGATCAGCTGCGGTTGTGTTTCACCCTACAGTGGTCCATACTGTGAAACTAAAAAAGGTAAATCGCAGCTCGTATATTTTTTCTAACTGCAAGTAAGTAACAGTCAAATATAATTAAATAGCCAAACAGGAAAGTATGACTTAAGTAATTCTTATGAAATGTATCCTTTGTTAACTGGAAGAAATGCTTTGCTTTTACTGTTAAATAACAGAATGGTATTTAGGTATGACGATATGAATGACGTGGTATTTCCTTTCATTTAATGGCTTTTGAGATAATAATTAAATTCTCTCTCTATTTATCTGTAAATACTGCACACCTAAATCAAAATTGATGGGTAACAATTTCCAAACAAGCAGTTATTCAATGCAAGAAAAAAAAAACGTTATTAGAATAAACGATCTTTTACTTCAAATATTCTATATAGAGATCAGTATAGCTTTGACGGACAGAAATGGGTAACGATTTCCAAACAAGCAGTTAATCAATGCAAAAGAAATGTTATCAGGATAAATTATCTCTTATTTCAAATGTGCTATATAGAGATCACTATAGCTTTACTGGATAGGAATGGGTAATGATTTCCAACTACGCAGTTAGTCAATGCAAAAGAAATGTTATATAATATCGAAAGTACCATCATTTCATAAATATTGAAAAATACAGATACTCGTTAAACACCGAAAAATACAGACAATCTTATAAATACCGATACTGGAGAAATAACGAATATTTCTTGACAATGAATTTCACTTCCTTGCAGAAGAAAAAAGAGAATCTTTTACCGTCACATAGTCAGGGGTGAAAGCGAGACGGAAACGAGGAAAGGCTGGTAGTAAAACCTTTCCAGTTATAGCTAGTTTTGGGGAGGAGTTTACTTATTCCTTTTTTAAATTTTTCAACAATATCTACTTTATCTTCCAAAAGAAGCAGTTTTATATGTATGCCAGAATTATAAAAGAAATCTTGATAGTTACAGATATTTCATTTTTTTCGAAAAAAATGCTGGAATGAAATGTTTTACGTACCAGGTTTTTCTCTTTTCCGTCTTGTTATATAAGGGCTTTCACCCCTGCACATAGTGTTTCACTTTTCAAGGTTTGCTTAGATTGGCGTCATTTCTTTTGTTGGCGGTACAATCATTATATTGGCGGATTTATCTCTTCTAAAATATTTAGAACAAAACAGAAAAAGAAGTTTAATAAGTTAAGAAGTCACTAAGTTTATTGAAAAATTAATTATTTCTTGGAATTGTTCATTTATATTTCGAATTCATTTGATTCATTTTAATGAACAATTTGACTTACTTGATAAGCTGTTAGAAGAAAGTACTAATTTATTTAGTAAGAAAAAAAAACTGAGTTTTACATTTTAATGGTGGCACATATATCAAATGAATATTTGTGAAACATCTCTTATTTTTAAATTTCTATTTCAATTTTATTTTAATCTTTCTAAATATTTATTTACTGTTTCTTGGTTTTACATAATACTTCATTAAATGTTTTAATTATTTCATAACTTTAAGTGTTGATTTGATTATAAATAAGTTATGCTTTCAATTTTGTACAGTTTTCCGATTTTAGCAAAATACTTAGAAAATTTTTTTGTTAGATTTGATATTTTACTTGATCCCTAAAAATTTGTTAATTGTTAAAATGGAGGTGATGCTGGACTATAGGGCCTTAGAGGCTTATAAATAATGGCAAACCTCTTCTGAACAATATTTTTGATAATCATGTTTCATAGAATTTGAAATGTTGAATATGAATATTTTACTCACTTTAGAGTTATAATCATTGATTCCTACATGTGATTATTAAATGTATTCAAACTTCAAAATGTTTTGATCTTATATATTTAAATCTTAGTTTATAATGTTAACTGAAAATTTTAAATAATTATATTTATCATTCTTTGATATAAATAGAGTATGCGTCTCAAGTTTTCTGCGATTTCCTCACTTCTCACACTCTACCCCTCTCCATTTCCATAGTTTTCGCAAATCTTGCTTTTTTGTACGTTTCAGTGAGAATTTTAAAAACACTTGAGTAGATAAAGAGTTGCCGAAACCATTGAAATGGATAGGGGGGAAAGTTTGGGTAGGGAAGGAATTGTGAAACCTTGAGACGACTATCGAATAAACAAAGAATATAATAAGTTGTCAATATTTAATTACCTTCCTTCGATAATTACTTTTTACAGAAGTTATGGCATTAACTGATATATGAACAGAAGTTTGGATATTGTTATTGTGAGAATTGCGTCTTATTGTGGAAAGATCTTAAAAAATGTTCTGTAATCCGTAAGCTATCACAAAAGCAAATTATCAAAATAAAATTATTCTATAAAATATGCTTACGGATACAATATCTTTTAATCTTTAGCGCGTGTCGTGTATTTATCATAGTCACGTATTGTTCAATCATTGGCAAAACACTTTTCATGTAAGTAATTGTTTTAAAAGTGTCGCATGTTTAACTACCAATTTCAAGTTTAACCATATAATGTACAATTTTGTAAAATCCAGTACATCAAATAAAACTAAATTCTGCAAAATTACTAGCTGGAAAATTGATTACAACGTTTGAAATGAGACTTAATTAAAACTCATTATAAATATATTCATTTTTTATGGTTTAGCATTCTGTATTTTGGCAGTGGTAGTTCAGTGGTTAGAGCATCGGGCTATAGAGCTCTGAACAGTACCATGGATACCGAGATCTAGAGGAAATTCCTTTTCCCTTCAGATCTGTCAGCAGCCATTCTTATTTTTAAGATGAAATTTTAAACAGGAAAACCAAAACAAACAGTGTAGTATGGTTACTCATACCTGCCAACTTTCACTCTTTCCGAGAATGGATTTTCAGAGTGGTTGTAAAACAATAAACAAGAAACAATCTGACTTAAAAATATATTTATATTTTGATCCCGTTGAAATTTGCTCGCGTAGGGATTATTTTGCTTTCATATATTTATTTTAATTATTCATATGTAGTGGTGGTCAAACTCCTTTACAATTATCATTATAATTCAAAAAGTTAATTGGAATAACCTGAGTATTGCTACCACTTTAAATATGAAAATAAAATCTTCTGCAAAATCCGGAAACGTTGGCAGCTATGACGGTTACTTATTCAATGCTCATTAAAATATATTTGTATTTATGTTTAAGGTTTACAATTATATATACTATATATATTTAAGATGAAATGACATTTTATTATTTAGTATGAATGTGGTTCGTTCATGATTGGAAATCGTATATTAATTTCTTAATAATGAAACTGTTTTGTGAAAAATTGTAATGATAAATTTTGATGCAACTTATTGAACTTAGTGAAAGCTCCCACATCCTGCAATCCTAATCCGTGCAAAAATGGTGGAACATGCATAAAAACTGGAAATTC
>NC_092212.1:4838755-4862071 GCF_043381705.1 Parasteatoda tepidariorum | reverse complement strand
TTGTTGTTTTTTTTTTCTCTTTACGATGCATTTTATTTTGCTGCCCAAATTCATACTCATAGAAACTTGAAATTACGAAGGTAATGTTCGTTCACCAGGAGTTGGCACTTGGCTCCACCTCCTCGGACGCAGAGTTCATTTCAGCGCGGGGGAGTAAGAGGATCCCTGCTTGAAATCGAGATAACCTCTAATGCGCGCAAAGCTTCCACACGGTTTTTTATAGGTAGTCCGATCAGACCACTATGAAGGCAAACCAGTTTACGAAAGAGCCCTTTAATAGAAAATCTAGTAAAAATAAAAAAGTGGTAGCAAATATATGTCTAAAAATTTGTTTAATTTTTGAATATGATTAGTTTGTCTTATTTACTTGTCTACCACTACAGATTCAATTCTCAAATATATATGACAAATTCCTCTCTGTCACTTTTAAAATAGAATTTGGTTTCATGCGCTCAAACTGTTCACTTTTTAAATTGTCTGTGCAGACCACTTATAAGAAACCGTGTGGAGGCTTTCTGATGTATAAGATGATGACTAAGCCAAACTCAAACAGAGAATTATTTTTCAGTCACTTACTTCGCTTTCTCATCAGCTATTATACTATTTTCGTTATTCTAGCTAATTTATATTTAAAAACTTTTTCCCAGCAAAATATCTCAAAAAGAACAAACTATTCAATAAAAAGAGAGAAATATCAACAAGTTTATGAAATAAAATGAACACGTTCAAAATATGCACATGAAGATTGCGAAATAAATATTTTTGTCATACGATCGCCAAATAGCAGCCTTGTTCACATCCTTCTCCCCAAAATAGCGAAATAGTATCATCCGATACCACGTGATGAAGGCGGAGCCAAGTGCCAACTCCTGGTGAACGAACTATAATGTAGATAAAATTACAAGGAAGTAGACGAAATAGAAAAAAAACATAAGATTTAACGTTTATAGTTCGAGAATTACAAGATATTAAACTAGTTTATCTGAAGCCCGATAAGATGCTAAAAAAAGTTAAAATTTTACGTGCTGATTCTGAACTTGTTGAAAATTTTGTTTCGAAGATCGAGTATATTAGAAAGTTATTTCAAATATGAGACCTTTACATGAATTTATCATTCATTATTTATTTATTTTTGGATTTAAATACTGACTTTTTAGCATATGTTATACAAACTTCATTCTTCCCTCATGAGATCTTTATTTCGTTATTTTATGCTAAACAACTTAGGCAAAAAACTTGTCGGTCTCTATGTATTTCCAACTTTAATGCTTTTGTCATCATTTCTATTTATTAGGCTAATCATCCCAATAATTAGAAATACCTAAATAAATCTTATTATTTTTCTTATCATCTAAAATTATTTTTATTGTCCCATTTTGTTATTAGATGTTCCTAATTACAAATTATACCTCTTGGGGTGCTGAATTGGAGATTGACCGTTCTCTGGTTCAGGACAAAATTACACTCTGTAGATGGATGTATTAATGGGTTCGCCCTATAAACGGGTATGACCGTTGGGTGAGACAGAAGTCGAATTCTTGGACATAGATGACGCCACTGGAAAGAAAAACAATTGCACCTTCAGTGCCTTAATGGCTTACGACAATAACATTAAAAATATAATTGAAGAATTGAAAAACGGGCTTCACAATTTGTTTGCAATTATACTCATTTAATTTCGTTTAGAATGTTGTAATTTAAGTGCCTACGATATAACTGCAAACTGGTATGCATACATACAAACACAAATTCTTTATTTTCTTTTCTCATTAAGTGCATAGCAGCTCGCTCTCGAGTAATGAGAGAGAAAGAGAGAGTTTAACATTTGAAGTAAAATTTTGTCAAAAAAAATTATAAATGGTAGTTAGTACCGTTGTAAGTTCGTAATTGTTACAGGTAAGCCTCGTCAACGGTTAAAATAATAATTAGTTTATTATTTCTAATCATGTCCCACAATCTATTCTAACGTCAAAGTTATTTAGTAGAGATTATTATTTTTCATATCTAGGTAATCACCTGATTCGTTACGATTGACATATTAACAAAATATCTATATATATATTTCTCTTACACGGCGACAAAAAAAAGCCTCATTACAACTCCCCGAATGGCAACGCTAGAAAATCGAAAAATCATTGCCACTAAAAATGTCACATGCCAAATCTAGCTGAGATGGCTCAACATATAGCGCTTTTTAAAACGGAAACTAAAACAACCAGAGAGAGCATAAGCTAGGCAGAAGTGAGTAGTCTTTGTCGATAGATCTCTATTTTGGTATTTTGTCGAAAGCGCTTTTTTTCACGAATTTATTTGACGATTTTTGACTTATATCACGAATTCATTTGTTTTACTAGAATTTATTTGTTTATGCAGGTTTTTCCAATGCAATTTGCTTATTTCATTTTTTAATTATAGCCAAAATTTTAACCTTTTTAAGGAGATATTAGTTTTAGAAATTTTACCTTAAGATTTTATACTATAGCACATTTCTAACATGTTTAACGAATTACATGTCATTTATTTGAATTCAAATTTATTTTAATGACTTAGTATTTACTAAAAAGATGTAATTTTTTTTTTAAAAAAAAGTTGTTATATGGATTTGAATGATTGTTTTGAATTCTTAGAATTTTGTGCATTTGCAATGTACCTAAGTTAGTAGCGAGCGAAGCGAACTTGGATTGTGAAGCAAACCATATAAGATTGCGTAGCAATTTTCGGGAGTTGGCGAGCGTCAGCGAGCAGGGGGCGCAGCCCACTAGTTATTACATAAAGGCAGAGATGGCAACTTGCTCCGGATAGAAAATAAATATTTTAAAGTGGTAGTTTATTAATTGTGATTCTAGGTTTAATAAGTGCAATTTAAAAGATTTTTATCCACCACTATTTCTAAATAATTCGTAGGCTTATATAAATCACCACTCTTCACGCAAGCAAAAATAGTCAAAAATTTGCAAAATTTAGATTGTAGCTATTTATCGTTTTTTTTTTTATTATTTCTGTGTGTCCGGAGCAGTTGGCATCTCTGTAAAGGAAAGATAATTGTATATATTGAAAACAAAATGCTCTGGGGGAAATATCGACATTTCAAAATATTTATTACAGCGCTTATGGATTAAAGTTAAAAAGGAAAGTGGTAGGTAAAATTTAATAAAAAATGGAGCAGACTTGTCACTATAGCTACAACTTCAGTAAAACAAATTTCGACCAAGACTTGTACTACTGGTTACATATATAACGAATCAATTACGTTTGTGGTAATCACGAATGGATGGATTATTTCTTTTAAACACTGAGCGGAAACGAAATACTTTTGCTACCACGTTTTAAACATTTTGAAGAATATCAAAAATTTGAAAAACGTAATTTAGTGTGACCCACCTCAACTACCCCTACAACCGAAAACGTTCACACTTTTTCTTTTATAAGAAATCTGATCAGACCACTGTCAAGATGAACCAGTTTGCGAAAGAGCCACGTAACTGGAAATTTAGTAGAAATAAGAGAGTGATAGCAAATTTATGTCTTAATTTTTTTTAAAAATTTATGAATATAATTGGTTTGTCTTATTTACTTGTCCATCACCACAGTTTCATTTCTCAAATATATAAAATAAATTTCAATTACTATTAAAGTAGAACTTTGGTTTCTGAGTGCATGGGAATTTACTTAATTGATTTCACAATAGCAACCAAATTATTAAATAAATCAATTATTGGTTGAATACACACCAATTACAGTTTCAAGAATCATTACTGGTTAAAATAAAGGTCCTAACTCACGGAACCCCTATGACTTTTCCGCGGAATCCCAGGATTCCTTGGAACACCTTTTGAGAAATTCTACATTAGTTAATAAAGGAAAATGAAGGAAGATATATTAAAGGCGCCTTTTCTATCGCAACACGTGGCCACATTTTTTGAGGTGAAGTCTAAGATAACGACGTTTATACGATAAGGTTGGAATTCTAAAATAAGAATTAAATTGCGTCTAATCAATTTAGAATAAAATAAGGCTGAATAGGGGAGATTTTTATCGCACAAGGCAGACAAAAGGAGGCGTTCAAAAACTGATACTTCATCTTTGGAATAAGAATTTCAAGAATCTAAATAAAATTTCGTCTGAAATTGTGAAATAGTGAAAGTTCTTTCCCAAGAGAAAACATATTTGAATTCAGTTTCAATTAATTCCTTTTTATTCAAGTTATTACGAATAAATATGCTATTTTGAAAAAATAATATAACTGCGTAAACATTTTTACTAAATTGACTTCTATACGCATACCCTCCAATAACTACGGAATTTCGTGCAATCAGAAAATATTTTTTCTAGTGATAGAAAATGTAACATATAAATTTTTAAAAAAATTAGAACTAAAAAAAATTTGTCCAAAAATCAGATATAAATAATATAAACAAATGCGTACAAAATCAAATTGAAAAATTGTTTGGTTCCAAATTCGTATAAACGACTTATAAAAATTTTATTTGTTTTAAAAATTTCTGCTTTTGCCAACTGTTTCCGGAAAAAAATTGCGGAAAGCTGAACCGTTTTTGTTTACGCAGGGCAGATAACGATTCACCTTTTGGCAAAATATTTTATAAAGTGGTCGGCAATTAATAACCGAAATTTTCAGAAGGTTTGGTAATTTTGCTAACATTTTAAAAGCTCCACTGTAGGAAAGCTATAACAAAATGGAGTTTTATTTGAGCATCTGAATTATTTATCTGTAGTGATGGAAAAATAACTTGAAATCAAATTTACAAAACAACGAATCATTCATTAAAACATAAACTTAGCTACCGCAAGAAGAAATCTTCACAAAAAGCATGGAAAGTTAACAGCCTAGGGTATGTATACACGCAGTAACCTCATATTTTTATTATGCCTTATCATACTTATCATCATTACAAGCCTTATCATATCAATATTTTTACTATACCTTATATTTTTATTTTAATAATCAGTAACCGCATATTTTTATAACTGTTAGTTATTATTTAAAAATATTGTATTATGAACTTAAATTAAATAGTGCTTGCATTAACTTCTATGGGACAGGGGAGTCTTAAATCCATCTGTTCAAAAATAGAATTAGGATTGAAAAAAAAATAAAAAATCGGTCACTTAAATTTGGGCTTATATTTTTCCCAATGAATTCTCACCTATCTAATCTATGCTTTAATGCGATTTTAATAAATCAAACCACTATTTCCACTCCCATAAATAAACTGAAAAGAAATATTTCGTGTACTAGTTTTATCTTTTTGCCCTAAACGTCGCTACCCTAAAAATGCAAAATTCGCTTCCTGAGAATGTTAAATTTTCTTCCTGAGATTTTTATAATTTTTCATGAACTTGACATTTTAGATTAATAATTAAACTTGGCATTCATGAACTTGACATTTTAGATTAATAATTAAACTTGACATTCATGAACTTGACATTTTTCATGAACCAAGACATTTTACAATATTAAATAATAACATAATAATAAGTGGTTTCAAGTTGTAACCACTACAGCCACCTCACAGTCTACTGACCTCAGAAAGTTCCATTACAAACTATTTAAATAAACATAATGGATGGGATAGGGGCATCACCTCCTAGATCAGAAAGCCTCCACACGGTTTCTTATAAGTAGTCTGCGCAGATTATTGAAAAAGCGAACCGCTTGTGCGCATGAGCCCAAATTATATTTTAAAAGTACTTGAGAGAAATTTATCATATATATTTGAGAATTGAATCTGTAGTGGTTGACAAGTAAATAAAACAAACCAATTATATTCATAAATTGAAAAAAAATTTAGACACATATTTGCTACCACTTTCTAATTTTTAATCGATATCATATTAAATGGTTCCTTAACTAATTGGTTACCTTCATAGTGGTCTGATCGGACGACCTACAAAAAACCGTGTGGAGACTTTCAGTTATAGGAGGCGTTGATAGGGGGAGGTGCCCTGCTCTTTAAATTAAAGGAAAAGAAGTTGTAACCACTAGTACTGTCAACTAATGCGCATTATGTAACAGTTTTAATAAGTTGATATTAAAACTTATAGAATAAAGGTAAATACGTACACTTTTAAAAAGGGTCACTAGGAGATAGAGGCAATGAGGTTGAATTTTATATGATACTTTAACTTTTTGATAAATAATGATGGGAAAAAATTACCTAAAATGAAAAATACTGAACTAAAAATAACTTTATTTAGTCATACTTTGAATTAACATTGATTATATATATATGATTAAACTAACAATAATTAAAGTAAAAGCAAAGTAAGTCTGTCAAATTAGTAACTACTACATTTAAGTTACCGTTTTTTATTTAATTACAACTTGATTCTGATTTTGTACGAATGCTTTTCTGAATCACCCGTCCCCAAGGGGTTAAACTTCGTTATCACTAGAAAATATTTTTTTACAAAGTGGAGCTAGTTATCATCTATCGTTGTTTTATTTTTAGAGGGACGCTACAGTCAACTCAAAATGCAATAACGAAAGCTAAATTCAATCAATAGAAAATAAATTTAGCGACTTTTTTGGTATATTTTTCTAGATATAAATTTTTGTATCAAATATGAATAATTTGCAATATAAATTTTGATGGTAGTAATGATTGAGTAATTAAATAAATAAAGATGAATTTAGTTTTTACCATTTCTTATATTTTAGTAGCCTGCGCCATCCTTGTTCCTTCTTTTTTCTCCTTTTAACTATTTTTTATTTTGCGTTCTGAACTCTTTAAATAGGCTATTTAAACAAATGTAAACATTAAAAATCTTTAAATATAGTAAGAAATTTAAATTTTCTATAATTTTAAATATAAAATTTTATTAACCCCTATCGATATTTTAAATATTAGTAAAACTTATCATCTTAGTTTTCAATTCTCAAAACTATCATATTGCCTTCTTAAACTAAAGGATTGCAAATGAAAATAAAATATGTGAAAATGAAAATGAATGCAATTTTCAACAGTTTAGCTTTCTTTTTAAAACAAAGCAAAGGTATTAAAGAAAACTTATCAATTAGAAAATATTAAGTTATTGTTATCAAAATAATCATTTGTATTATTATCTACTAAAAAATAACAGTCGATACTCGACAGATTAAAAACAATAAAACTTTATGATACTGTTATCATTAATTTCTATGAAAATCTCTATTATTTTTATTGTCAATTCCGTTGAGGCTTTGGACTAACCAGTTTTAAAAAAGGCTTAAATCTTTCGTTAAATCAGGCGATGCATTCTTATTAAAACGCACCAAATGTAACCCGAAGTTAAGAATGTTTAAATTACATTTTTCAAATATTATTTGCATTTTATGTGTTCTGNAAAAGGAGTACGCCTCAGACGAGGAATTTGTTAAACTTCAAAATATGCTTGAAATAAATGAAGGTGAAAATGCAGGTACGTAATAAATTATTATATTCCTTAAGAACACGGAGAACCAAATTAATTAGTGTTAAACGTATAAATAAAAAAGGCTAAAAAAACTTTGTGGTAATACAGAAAAGTTAGCTGATTTAAGATTTTCTACCCCCGCAGTGGGCCAAATGTTTTAAATAAATTATTTTGCGATTTTTTCTCGGGTAAGTACTCTTTATAACTAGCGATAAGTGTACAAACTTTCGATTATATTTAAATTAAAACTGTTATTTATAATTTTTTTTAGTCTTTCGTTTGATTTTGCTAAATTATTTCAATTAAAATACCGATGATGTTGTAGAAATGGCATTTTTTAAAAGAAAATATAAAATTTCTAATACCAATATATTGAAAGGAACAAGCATCTATAAAATATCGCATTAATCGCGTTTTATAAATCAAAACAAAATTACTAAACTTTTATGTTTCCCTAATATATTATATCCTTATAATCTTTAAATGTGCTTCCCTAATAATAATTTTCAACATTTCTAGCAGTTCTTTCAAGTTTTCATCTCAAAGTAAACTATAATTTTGCTAATTTTATTTATTTTCAGTTTATATATATATACGCCAAAAACAAACTCATAACTGGACTAGATATACGGATTTAACTGTCGAACATAAAACCCAATTTTAATGATAAAACAATGACAAATCTTCATTCTTCTAATTAAATATTTTAGAAATAGTCCTCTAAGGGCTGTGACGATCACAATTACCTTAATGGATTTTATTTATAAAGTCGGGGCTCAGCCGAAGGAAAGTTGATTATTTAGGATTCCGTAGCCGAAAAATATTGGGAACCGCTGCCCTAAATGACCGACCTTTCATTCATTATTATGAACATATTAATAGCAAAAGATCATTCATTATTTTGAAAATATTTAATGATCTAAATTTTATTTATTAGTTTGATTGAAGAATCGTTTTATCAATATTAACCTTTTAATATTGGGTTTTTATGTCAGACATCTGAATACACAGATTTGGAGCGGCATTTCGTCTAGTTCTTCATTTGATTTTGGTGTATGCATAAATTGAGACTGAATGAGCTGAGACATGAATTCAGTTAAAATAAAAACAAAAAAGAACGAAAATAAGCGTTGAGAAGCATATTTCGTCAATGTTGAATTTGGGTATTTTTATTCTATGCGAAGTATTAAAGCAATTTCTAATAGATGCTTATACTTTTCCTTATTCATTAATTTTTATTAGAAAAACCATTCTTTAAAATTATCTTAAAAACAACATATTAAATTAATTAGGAATCATTAATCGGATATAAATTTAATTGCAGGTTTTGAAAATCAAAAATGATTAAAAAATATCCGTAACTCTTGAAACCTCTGTGACCCTTTCACGTAATATAATTTGGACACCACTTGCTAAAATGCTCACATAAAGCGAGACGGAAAAGAGACAAAACTGATAGTAATACCATTTAATTTTTAACTAATTTTCGGGAGGAATAAATCTTTTATTTTCTTCAAACTACTCAACAATACATATTTTTTTTTCTTGAAAAAAATCAGTTCTACCTGTATATAGGTGCTAAATTTGCAACAAAAAAAAAGTCTCGGTTGCAATAGAAATTTAATTCTTCTCGGAAAAAAAAATGCTAGAATGAATGACTTTCGTACTAGATTTTGCTCTTTACTATCATGCCGAAAGCCGTATATATAGGCTTTCAGTCCTGTTTGTATTGTTTGTTTAGATATCCCATATCTTAGCAGGAATATCTGCTAAGTATATATCTGCTTAGCAGGAATATCTGCGAAAATTATTATGACTTTTTCTGGGCTAATAACTTTCTACGCTTTTATTAAAACTTAATTCTAGTGGTAGCTACGATAATGTTATAATGTATTTTTTTTAATTCATTTAAACTTATTTTCTGTACCACTACATATAAATGATTTAAAAGCTCATACGCAACACCACTTTGATCTAGCTCTTTCTTCTGTAAATAGTTGTAAATACTTGTATATAATTTTTCACTCGATATTCACCTGGCAAATGTTGGCAAAATTATCAAAAGATCTGAAAGTTTTGGTTTTTAACCCCTTGCCAGTGTCACCCGAATCCAGTTCGGGCAACTACTACGTGCATTATTTGTGATACCAGAACTGATTTCGGGCAGGAGAAAAATTAACTTTTCTATTTTGTGAAGACCGAGCTGAGTTCGTTTCTACTTTAGGATTCTTAATTCACTATTTTTCTAATGCATTAGTGGTCCTAGCTCTTCACCGATTTCGACATCAGTCGAGGGAGGGAAAATGCGTGTGTTGTCAGCTGCTTCATTGCAAATATTTTTTGAAAAAAATTATGTATTGAAAATCATATTGTTGTATTTTTATATTATATTATACTAGTTATATTATATTTAGCCTCAAAATATTGTTTAATTTGCTGTAATTGAATAAGATGTGTGTGTAATCCATTACTATTTTATGTGTATGTAAAAATAATAAATACAGTAGCAATTGCATTTAACATTTTATTTTTCTAATAAAAAACATTTTCTAACTTTTATAATACTAATATAAAGAACAAAATAAATAGTCAAAAAAATTTTCAATTTTTGGTCCATTTTTCTGAAATTTATGTCAATGTTAAAGGGTCAAATGTCTATTACTTTATAAAATATTTCACAAAAAGCGTAGTAGTCTGGAGGCCTGCTTATTTTTTCTGCTGATTCAAATTGAACGAAGTTCGTATTGGTTAATTATGTGAGAGCTGTTATTTTGCTTGGTCGTTGAAAAAGATATTACTGAGAGGCAGGGATGCCAACTGCTCCGTTTTCTTAAAAATTCTTAGTAAATTGGTAGCGAATTGAAATGCAAAACTTGTAAAATAAGGATAATTGTTCCCACTCTTTAAAAAGTGTGATTTTTTAAACCACTTTCTAATTTAAAAGAGTAACCAAGAGATAACTTTGACTGAGATCAGTATGGTATACTGGGGTTACCTATTCAAAGACTGGTTCTTAGATGTATGTTTTCATACTTGAAGGCTTAGAGAAAGGTTTCTTAGTCACGATAGCTCTTTGAGAAAAGAACCAAGGCGAATGTCCTTGGAGACATCTGGGCTGCATTTTGATACCTCATCCGTAGACATGCAATGATACAATGGATTGCTGTTTTTCTGGTTCTGACATCTGCATTATTTTCCTTGATTACTTTCCGGTAGTAATTCAGAAATCGCCTATTGTTGTCCTCTATAAAATTTCCCTTCTTCTCTCCTCCTAAAGTAAGTTTTTTTAAACTTTACATTTTTTAACTTTTTCGGTGAAAACATTCCCACACCTTCTAGGTAGACGATTAATTTGTTCTTTTTTCTTCGTTTTTTTACAATTTTATATTCTTTATCATAAACATTCGAGGAATTTATGTGGTTATAAGTTTTGGAATCTCCATTAGAAAGCAAAAAGATGCATCGAAAATTAGATTGCTTGATTGAACGCTTCCACATTATTTCTGCAATGTGTTGTCAACAAAATTAAAAAAAAACGGATTTTCATTTTGTAAAGCATTTTGGTATTATCTTACAGAAATCTCTTAAATTATGTATAACAGCAGAGTGGCTACGGATACAAGAAGTACTGTCCAATAAAATTCAAAATGTAATTCAAGTAAATTAAAATTGGAAACTTCTTATAACGTTTTTTTCAGTTTACTATTAAACTACGTTTCTCTTCATATCTTTTAAATGATTGGTTTATTTCACAAACAGTAATAAAAGCCCAGCCTAAAGATAAATACGTAATATAATGTGGAAATTAGAGAAATTAAATAATTCACATTAATTAATTTGATAGTGATGAATTTTTTTTTTGAATTGTAAGGTATGAACATTTTAATGTATTCAGAATTTGAAGATTACTTTTCTAAATCTAAATTTTCACTACATTTGATCAATAAAAAAGTGCTAAAAAACTAATTTAAAAAAATAATTATTGAGAGCTACTGAAATTATACCCTATTTTGAGATTTCATCGTAAATTGCAGTACAACATAGAGGAGAGTTGCTTAAACCGTTCCTTTCTAAAGAAGATTGATTTGATTTCTACAGAAGCAATGAAAGCAGAATGCTCTAGCGGATGAACTTAGAAGCTTTTTTCACGTGGAGATGTAGGCAAAAAAATCAAGTCATGGTGTACACGCGTTACGTTTTAATTTAAGGTTTTTGGTTTTACCAATTTTCAATGCAATTTGTGAACATCCTGTGTAAGGATTTATAGCAAATCTAATGCTGTGAGCAAATCATCAAATGCATATGATAACTGTTAAACAATTATGTTCTCCTTGTTTCGTAGATAAGTATCTAAAATATAGGGAATCTGTTTTCTAAGTATAGTTGAATGCTGGGAATAACGCTTTGTTTAAAAAGTGACGTAGTTGCCCGAATTGTACCTCTTGTAGGTGCCGAAATCCTATCGGTATGATTCAGAATCCTATTCAAAGGTCCACATCTGTCATATAAGTTTAATATCTTTTAGTATTAGTTTAATTTATTCTCACAAATTTTAAAACAAAAAAAGTTGCATCATTTATATACGATGGAAATTCATGAAATAGAATAGCACTTTTGATTACTCATTTACTGAAATATAAATTGCCTACCTAGTTCTAATTTTTTTTAATGCCATTTGACTGGACCACCCAAAATCTAGATGCTTTGGAATTGATCTTAAATGTTGGATTAATTAGGTTACAGCTGTCAGGATAACGGACGCATGTACTCCAACCGCTGGACAAATGCTTTTTCAGGCCCTATTAAACTAAATTTTAATCAAGAAGTTGAAGAGTGAATGTAAAGTTATCCTGGCCTGATTATCACACAGTAACAATATTCGAATCTAGTGTCTGAGGCTTACAATAGTCCAGCAACTATTGGACATTCTATTCTAGGATTTAAATGTTCTAATGGGTGCCTTTGATCCATCAGTCTCCTTTTAATGTAACTGAGTTTTCGCATCTAAAATAATAATTATGAAGACTTATCAATCAGATCCAAGAGAGGAGCTTCCTCGTGATGCAAGTAATCATACATCTGGTAAGGATTTTACACAAAATTCTGCCACAAAGCCTTCATCCACTTCAAAAGTTTCAATTGAATCAATTTGAGCAGTATGACATTTGGTTTCGGGCGTTAATTTTGCATACTAAGTAGAATGCAACAATGTTTCTTTAGGAAAAGGACATTTTTTGTTGTTGTCAAAATAAGCATATTCCACCACGATTATACTTCATTCTTAATAACTGTTGTATCTAATTTAAGATATTTCTTTAAGATATAGCAATAACACTTTACAGAAAGGAAATCTGTCACTAAATCAAGCACTATAACGTACTTTCTATTAATAAACATGCTTTTTTTTCGATGGATTCAAATTTCTGACTCCCAAAATATAGTGGTTAGCTGCAATCAGGGAAATATGGTCCCAATAGTTTGGTCAGGAGAGCACTCCAAAGTTTTAACCCCTTAATGTTAATTTTACTTTTTACGTATTTCGCTATATCTCAAAACCGTATTAAGCGAATTGCATAATTTTTGAACACATTTTTCTTTTACAACTTGTTTATCCAAAGGTAATTCTATGCAAAAAATAACTTTCAGTAAACATTTATTATTTTATTTATGAATGGTCGAAAAAATTTTAAATTGTAAGGCGTGCAATTTTTTGCATATTTTTGATTTATTTTTGCATCACAATTTTTTTTTTGCATCGAAATATTTTTGGATAAATGAATTTTATAATTGTAATTAAAAATTTTCAATTCGTTTAAGTTCGCTAGATTTGGCGAAATGCGCAAAAAAATGACTACTTTGAGGTCAAACCATTGGATCGCTCTCCTAAAATCACTATGGGAACCATATTTCGAAGATTGCAGCTACTCCCTGAATTTTGAAAGTCAGAAATTAAAATCTCCATTGAAAATAAAGGTATGTTTAGATCGAGAAAAAGAATCATTTTGTGTCAGATTTCGTAACTTAAAATATTGTCTGCACTAATTAATCTGAATTTTTGAGGCTACTTCCTCGAACCATTACGATAGAGTCTTAGAACGTGAAGGTCCTAGAAGTATTACATGAAAAGTTATTTAGGATGGTCCGCTTTTCTGTTGTGCGATGTACATCTCCCTAATATTCAATGATCCAAAAATGTTATTTTGCCAGACATCTATATCATCCTATTTCCAAATTTTAAATCCTGGTGTTTCATGTACCAGACCTCATTAAGATACAGTACAGTCTTGGCAACATTTATTGAGTACTTGGCACTTAATTTTGGGTTCACCGAAGAGTTCGTTCGTTGTAGTGGAACTGGGCGCCTGTGGACTTACGGCTCATTTCCATGCATCCTGAAATTGGACTTAGAAACATACAAGACAAAAATAAAGTTTGGGACTCAAAATGGAGTTCGTGAGAGAAAAAGAAAATAAATTGGCCATTATTAGGTAATAACTAAAATACAAGTAATAAAAAAGTACATGAAAAAAGGTAACATTAAAATACAATGAGAAAATAAACACTAACGAATATTCACAGTTTGGGAATATATACAAAGGGGGGAACGAATTAAAGGAATGTGAGGATGTGTGTACATGTGAAGTAAGTGTGGCTCTGTTAAATTAATTACCACTCGTGCCGGGTTGCTCTCTTCACTTTAGTTACAAGGATTAGCTTACCCCTGATCAGAACCCGAGGGGTTCCACCGGAGAGTTCTGATTTATTTCACACTTATGTAAAATATGCTTTCATAAAAGAAAGTGTCAGGATATTTAGCCTTCAACTCAGCTATAATGTTGATGCCAACTTGCTCCGGACAGCGGATAAATAATTTCGAGGGGTAGTCTTTTTCAGTGTGAGTCGTGATTTAGTAAATTCGACTTATAGAGTTTACACACCACTGATTTCAAATAATTTAAGGGCTTTTGTGATACGCCACTTTAATACAATTAAGCCTATTTTATTTAATTATTATACTTTACTTATAAATTATAAATTTCCACCTTCAACTGTGCATCACCTGTGCTACATCCGCCAACAGCCTAATATATCTCCAACTTATCTATGCCAACAGTCCTAGTTACCCTAAGGCCAACATCAGATGATGGAGTGTAATGCCGGATGACACGGGCAGGTGCTCCATAAAAGCACCGTTCAAGTATAGTTAAGCCGTGTTGAGCCTTTTAACAATTGTCAAAAGTAACCGAAAATCTGCAAACTTTAACAAGTTTGTAAATCCCAACTGTTTTTTAAAATATTTTGTCGACTATGGGGTGGTTGGTACCTCTGGCAGACATAGTACAAATGAGCAAATACATACATATTGAAACATGTAATTCAAGTGGGCAGTGGAACTCAGCGGTACTTCTGATTTTAACAACATACTTTACCACATTTCGTATCTTTTGCATCTTTGCATAAAGGGCTCTTTCGCGAACAGGATTTTCTGGTAGACCTAATAAAGTTGATGGCCCAGCTTCTGTCAGGTGCAGTCAAAACATACACACAAATCAATTGAGTTTTTGTTAACCTTTTCTGCTGATCTCAGCAACAAACCTTTCTCTAGCTACCTTCCAGGCGATTTTCAAAGCATTTTCTTTAGTTTCCATTGTAGATTTTGATATTGAATCGAGACTGTTAGGGAATGTTTTTTTTTTTCATCCATACAGGGGGATTCCCATTACCTTTTAAACCAGATTGCGTTTTCCAAATGATAGAAACGAAATTCTAACAAGTTTTGTAATCATAATTAAGAAAAGTAAAAAATGTTGCAATTTGAAATTACCTTTAAACTTTACAGCTCGTTTCTTGTCAGGTCTATTTTAATGATTTAAATTGTCTATTGTCGAAGTGGTCAAAGTTGTTGTAAATCAGATCGACTAAATTAAAATTCATGTTTTAAAATACAACTTTTGTTGTCAAATATTTAAGTAGAAAAACAAGAAAAAATACTGCAGGGATGCCAACAGGTTCGATTTATGCAAAAGTTTTAATAAATTTGTCGTGAATTAACCCTTTGGAATCCGTTTTATTTAAATACCAGTCTAAGGAGAAACCGCTGAAGTAAAATCCGGTAGTAAGCTTTTAAATAAAGATTATTGTTTTTTTCAAAGTTTTTTTCGTCGATTAGTTAGCAAATAAAATTCAATACCTTCAAACATTTTCATTTTAACGATTGGGAAGTTATCGAAACATAGCAACATACCTTTGCCACCACTGTTTATTTATTCAAAATAAATGCATGGCGAATCTCACTCATCAAATGATGCCAATGGGTTAAATAGTGAAACATGTAAAATAAGGATAATTACTCCTATTCTTTAAAAGTGTCTAACTACAATACAATACAATGACATAACTACAAAAAGGTTGCATTTTATGGAAAACTACAGTATGAAATAACTACAATAGTAGTCCTAGTATTGTTCCGAGCCTGGGCACCTAAGCCTCGTATTTCATATCATTCTATTAATTTTTTATATGTAGTGATGAAAAAATTACTTATAATGAAAAATAATCAATTAAAAACAACTTGAAATTCCATGATAAAACATTTTTTAACAAAGCGGAGCAAGTTGACATCTCTGTTATACCTACTTTTTAAGATCAAAAATTTAAATCCGACGAAAAAACGGTATGTCTATTCAGAGAAAGTATGTTTTTATGTCTCATTTTGTAACTTATAGTATTGTCTGCTCTAATTAATTAGAATATTTTGGGTCTCCCTCTCAAACCATTGAGAATGAGACATGTAGGAATCTTATAGGGATAATCCATATAGGGATTCATCAAGCTTTACGATTTATTATAATAAATATTAAGTTTAATTACTAAAACCAATACATTCAGGATCAAATTAGTGTTATGTTAATTGATTTTTTATCATTTTCAATAGATTAAATGATGTTTCGTATGACTCGTCTTCACTAACTCAGGATCAAAGGCCTAATATGGAATAAAATATTTAAAAAAAAAACGAAACCTGGGTTTTATTAAGGTAACACTTTTATACTTACTCTATAGTAAGTAGTACTTCTTCTATACTGCGTAAACAATATTTCTTTTAGGAAAAAAAAAGATTTGAAACATTTTACAATGAATGCTAAACAATTTTCAGAATATGAAAGATTTTGCTAGAAGTTTTTAAAAATGATGATAGTTTAAATCATACAAATGTCAGAACTGGAAAAATGAGAAGAGTAAGTTAATAACAAAATGAATAGAAAACAAAGGAAAATTACAGACATATGAAAAAAGGGGGGTAAGAAAAATAATAATAAAAAAATAACAAACAACTGGGGGGGGGAGAAAAGGATAATTTTTTTTTAAAAAATCCGGAAAATAAACGATAAAATCTTTTCATCAGTTCACACGATTATGTTAGCAAAAAAGAGTGCTTTCTGATACTGTATCAATATAGCCAAAGCAAAATTTATCAATACAAAAGTGTGGGTATACAAATATATCAATACAATCGGATGATTTCTTGTAGAGTTATGACAAAAAACGCACTTGTTGCTTAAGTTTTGCACACCAGTATATATATATATATATATATATATATATATATCAATCNCTTGTCAAAAAAATGAACTTAAATATTGTAAGCATTTAGAAGATTTGTAATTAATAAGCATTAATTAAATAATCCGACAATATTTTGAAACTCCAAAACCGAAACTAACGGTAAGTCGAACTTCCGATATGTCGAAGTTTTTCGTCTGTCCTATCAGATTCGAGTTATAGCGAATTCACTGTATATATAAGTTCAAAATGTCGAGAAAGCATGGAAAAAATTGTTGCTAAACAATTAAAAAAAGGGGGGAAATTAATAATAATAATAATATATATATATAGATACAGAAACTTAGAAGCATTTTGTTCTTCTCATTTCTAGCAGCTGATGGCTGCAGTCCAAATCCATGTCAAAATAATCAGAGATGTGAAGCAAAATCAGGAGGTAAATTTAAATGCAGTTGCAAATTGCCATTCAAAGGAGATTTTTGCGAAAAATGTAAGTTTATTAAAATTAGTTGCTTATTAAAATGTTTGTTAAATATATGATGTTTTTAAAATATAAATTATTTAACAGCTCCTTGTAATCCAAATCCATGCAAAAATGACGGAAATTGCAGCATTTCTTTTCTTAGCGCAAAATGTAGTTGCATGCCGGGATATAAAGGAGACAAATGCACTGGAGGTAATTTATAGTTATTGTTTTGATTGGCAGAAATAGAACACCAAAAATTTTTTTCCTGCTGTTTTGAATTTAACTAGATATAATCGTTATATGTAATTATAAAAAGTAATACATTACACTAATATGTAATCAGTGTAATTTTAAACACTACGAAATATAAGTGTTAGAAATTATTTTAATGGCATATTAACTTATATATAATTGAAAAATGAAATAAATGTTGTTAAGTGAAATTTTTCATCATTTTCAACATAAATTATTCAAATAAGCACATATAAACTACGTATAAACGTTATTTGTTATCTTAATAGTAATACATTACACTAATATGTAATCAGTGTAATTTTAAGCACTATGAAATACAAGTGTTAGAAATTATTTTAATTACATATTAATTTATATATAATTGAAAGATGAAATAAATGTTGTTAAGTGAAATTCATCATCATTGTCAATATCAATTATGTAAATCAGCAAATGTAATTGTTTTTCATAATGGTTCAGGATTCACAGCTACCGGACAAAATAATCCGAACACTTTTATACTAACTGTATAAAATGTCAGCGATTTTTATTTAAACAACAAATGTTTTGGATGATGGCAAAATTACATTAATAATTTTACACTGTAAAACTGACTGTTAACGCATTTTCTCAAGTTCATACTTGAAAAATTGTAGAAATTGTGTTCTTTTTATCCATGCAAAATTTGCATCGGCAAAAATGAGATAAAAGCTTCTTTACTCTTTTTAATACCCATACAATTCAAAAAGCATTCTTGTCTAATTCTCGCAATTCTTTTGAATGATTTAAAATTTCTTGGCATCGAAGCTTAAAAGACCTATTAACTACATTTTCTCAATTTTTGTCGATCTGTATTTTTCATTGGTAAAAAGGATACCATTCTTTTAATTATGTGCCAACAGTTTTGCCTTGCAAAATCTTCTAAAACATTTACTGCAAAGAAGAAATAATAATAACAAATAAATTTATAGAAGTGACATTATTTTGTCCTGTACGTATAGCCTCTGCATAGAAATTATCACGTGACTCGTACAGATTGACGTGATTACATGCTTGAGTTCAAAGTAAACCAAAAAATGAGTTAGTTCATCTATATTATAAGTCAATAAAAATAACATTTAAGAGCACTCTTAAAATATTGATTTATTAATATATTTTATTGTTTATTGATAATGGTATTATTTTAATGAATAAGAAATATAAAATAAATGCAAAAAATTTATTGATGTGAAAATATTAAAAATTGAGTATTTCTTAAATAAACCTCTAAGCGCTAGAAAAAGAATCTGGTAGGAATGTTTCAAGTGATGTAAAATCTTAAACAATAACTTGACTCAAAAATAATTCAATAAATTTAAGGATATTATGAAATGTGTAATTTATGGACACGAGAGCTGGATGTTATGTTTAATCAAATTCAAAATAATCTTGCGCTTAAAACTATGTCTGACCTCACAAAGGTATAATGTCATTAAAGACCTCTGTAGTACTAGACCTTGCATTTAATAGAAGAGATATCCAATAGTGTGTTGGTTAAAAATATCATTGTATCTTAAAACTTTCAGCATTAGTGCAGAAAAGGTTTTCTCTAACATCATTAAGAAGCATGTAAAAGCTGTTGCACGGAATTAATATTTTCTACTGTATTAAGAAACCAAAATTAGATCATGTCAGTAAAACTGGCAAGTTTACTGATATTAACAAAAATTTAACCGGAATGGATTAAAAATTGTCACGCCTTCCATACCATTTGGTTACATCATGCTATATGTATCGATTTAAATTACTTCTATACAGAGGAAGAAAAATTTCTTTTATATTTAATTTATTAAAATATTAATGTATTAATATTTTAACTATATATTATTCTTCTATTAATATTATTCTTACTACCAGTAATCAAAATATTTTCTGAAAGTACGGAATAATCTTATTAGTTGAAGTTTCTGGTTAAAAATATAAAGCATACATGATAAAAGTATTTCTTTTAAATATTAATAAGGTTAATCTATTTAGTTTATCCTAAAATAATTTTCATAATATGCATTATATATGTTAAGGCTAAAGTAACAAATCCGGTTATTATTTATAGTGACCGGTCAATATTAAAAGTAACGGCTTCTTTTGGTCAAAGGGAGAAATATCACACATTATTCACTATAACCATTTATTATTAAATGGTTATTATTAATCATAACCAATTAAATTTGGTCAATGGGATTAAACGCTTAATACAGCATAATTTATACATTTGTGTGACTCTTTGTATATGTGTTACGGTTGAAGTGATAAATTTGGATATTATTAATACTAACCGGTCATTATTAACAATAACTTCTTCTCTTGATTAGAGTGAGAAATAAAAACGGGCGATTTCCTTATCGTGATCTGCGGCAGAATAATCGCCAAGTCTTTGCTGACAACTTCCGGGTAGCAGCCCGTGAGAAAAAAAAATAAAACAAAAATAACATCACATAAAGAGACCAACTCGAAAGGTATAAATCATAGCTCCTACCCCAGGCAAACATCTACATGTCCCTTTTTTAAATTTTTTTTTACTAATTTTTCCAGTTTAAAATCAATTTGACGCTATAGCGATTATAGTTGGCGTGGCTGATCGTGATGCGGAAATATCTCAAATAAAGACGCGAAAGAATGACATTGACTGAACTTCATTGGTTATTATTAATAATAAGCGGTTAATGTGATACATTTGCTTGAATTATTCACTTTAATTGGCTTATTTGGTTATTATTAATATTACCCGATTAGTATTAATAATAACCGACTATTCACATTGACCGGAACATATATACCAACTACGGGTAGTGAATTTATATTCACTGCGGGTACAGTATTCACTACGGGTAGTGAATACTGTAACGTAACTTATAGCGAAAGAAATTCTTCAAAGTTTAATCAGAATCATCTGTTTTACGGGTATTCTTTCTTGTTTCTCTCCAGCTGAATGTAATAGCACTGTCTGTAAAAATGGTGGTACCTGTAAAGTGGTAAACAACAAGATCAGCTGCGGTTGTGTTTCTTCCTACAGTGGTCCTTACTGTGAAACTAAAAAAGGTAAATCGCATCTCGTAAAATTTTTTTTAAATGCAAGTAAGCAACAGTCAAATATAATTAAATAGCCTAAAAAGTAAGTATGACTTAAGTAATTCTTATGAATTTCATCCTTTTTTAACTGGAAGAAATGTTTTACTGTTAAATAACAGAATGGAATTAAGGTATTAAACAATGACGATGTGAATGACATATGATGTTTTCTTTCATTCAATGAGTTTTCAGATAATAAATAAATTCTTTCGCAATTTATCTGGTAAATATTGCACACCTAAATCGAAATAGTTTTATGTCAAAAATTATTATCTGCATTTTGTTTTGTCGTGTCTCATAGGCGACACAATTAAACTCGGTTGAATTGCTTTCATACAGCGCACCATTAAAACAATAGACTACGTCTTTTCATCATATGAAGTCTTACTTTTACTCTTAGGATGATGCTCAAAAATATGTTCTTGTACATAGAAGAGTAAAATATATAAATTATATGTAAAATACATACTTTATTAACTTAGATGAGTAATGATTTCGAAGCAAGCAGTTAGTCAATGCAAAAGAAATGCTATCAGTATAAACGATCTCTTACTTCAAATATACTATGTAGAGATCACTATAGCTTTGAAGCTTAAAGATATGTAACGATTTCCATACAAGCAGTCAGTCAATGCAAACGAAATGTAAACAGGATAAATGATTTATTACTTCAAATATTCTATATAGAGATCAGTATAGCTTTGAAGGTTAGAGATGGGTAACGATTTCCATGCAAGCATCAGTTAGTCAAAGCAAAAGAAATGTTATCAGGATGAGAAAATAATCTCAAAATCCACGCACTTGAGATTGCGAATCATACTCCCAATTTTTTTGTAAAATGTACATGAATTAAACCAAATATTGTACAGTGCGCCAAAAAAAAGAAAGAAAAACGGATTACTCTGATTAACTTTTTGTCTGATAAGAGGTTCTTCACGTTCTAGGATTCAACTTTAATGATTCTAGGGTGTGACTTCGTATATGCTAATTAATTAGTGCAGACTATATTTAAGTTACGAAATAAGACTCAAAATGTGTACTTTCTCTGAATAGACATGCACTTTTTTATGAATTCGGATTTCATAGCGGCACTGTGGGACATATTGTCCCAGTAGTTTGGTCAGGAGAGCGATGCAAAGTTAGAACATCATAATGCTAATTTTGTCTCTGCGTATTTCGTCATATCTCTGTAACTTTTTAAGCGAATCGAACAATTTGCATGGAATTAATTATCCTTGGATAAGCAAGTTTTGTAGTTGCGTGCAAAAGCCTTTAATTAACTCAAACATTTCTCGAGATTTAGTGAAATAGCAGATTTAGTGCAAAATAGAGGTCTAAACATTCAACCACTCTCCTGAGTGAATTAATTGGGACGATAATTTTCAGATAGCGGATCCCACCTCTCATATATCGAAAAAGGGTATATTTATTCAGAGATAGCAAGTTTTTTTTCTGGTTACGTATATCGTCTGCACTAATTGCATAATTGAGGTCATTCCTTTAATTCATTTAGGTTGTGTCCTGGAATGTGAAGGCTCGACCCTAGATCAAAAAATTTCGGGATGCTTTTTCGCACTGTTCAGTGCACAAAATAATGGCAATTGAAAGGAACATTATTCTATTATCGTGTGCTACAAGTTTTTAGCAGAAGAAGAAAAAAGTTGAAAATATTCGAATTTTACGAAATAATTATCGAATATAAGTGGGTCATCAAACCGTTATGAAATTGTCTGTAGTTTTCAACTGTATGAACGTTTTTAAAGTAACTTTAAAGAAAAAAAAAACATAGCAATGTATATTAGGCAAATCAACGAAGAAGAAATAAGTAAAAAAATAGCAACAAAAATGGTCCTAAACAGCGCATGGAAATAAGTAAGCCAGGCAGGTTTGTAAATAAATTCAACGATGTATTGTAAATTATCGATGTTTTTCAATAATCACGATAACAATATTAAAAATATATTCCTACAATATCTCGTGAATACGACATATATGAAAATATATCGGCAGGCGATAAATATTGACATACGACAAAACCGAAAATACTGACACTCTGTAAATATCGAAAATACCATCATTTCATAAATAATGAAAAATACCGATACTCGTTAAACACCGAAAAATACAGGCAATCTTATAAACACTGAAAAATACCAATACTAGAGAAATACCGAACATATCTTGACCCAATGAATTTCACTTCCTTGCAGAAGGAAGAAGAGAATCTTTAACTTTCACACAGTGTTTCACTTGTCAATGTTTGCTTGGCATTATTTCTTTTGTTGGCTGTACAATCATTATATTGGCCGATTTTACTCTTCTAAAATCTTTAGAACAGAACAGAAAAAGAAGTTTAATAAGTTAAGAAGTCATTAAGCTTATTGAAAAATTAGTTATTTCTTGGAATTGTTCATTTATATTTCGAATTCATTTCAATGAATAATTTTACTTACTTGATAAGCTTTTAGAAGAAATTACTAATTTATTTAGTGAGAAAAAAAATTGAGTTTTACATTTTAATGGTGGCACAT
>NC_092212.1:4822959-4838255 GCF_043381705.1 Parasteatoda tepidariorum | reverse complement strand
TAGGGATGTTTCCAGAAAATAGAAACGTGTAGTAATAATCATTTTAGTGGCAACTGAAGAGCTTAATTGGGAATTTAGTCACTGGGTGGTTTCTGTTTACTGGATGCCTTCGGAATAGAGCAATGTGCAGTAATACCATTCCAGTAGCAACTGCTGAGCTTAATGGAAATATTTGCAATTAAATGACTACTATTTATGGATGGACCGGAACAAAGCAAACTGATGCAATACCAATTTCAGAAGCAATTTCAAAGCTTAATGAGAAAATTTGTCACTGAATTGCTGCTGCTTATGATTGTCACCAGAACATAGCAATGCGCAGCAATTCCAAATTTAGTAGCAATTGAAGAGCTGAATGAGGAAATTTCTCACGCAATGGCTGCTGCTTATGTTTAATACTGTCTAGGATAAAGGGTTGTGGACAGAACAAATGATTTAAAAGCTTTTGGGAATGTCTTACATTCTTATCGAAAATTCGAAGTCCCAGTTAATTCATTGAAGATAATGTATAACTTAATACTCTTCATTGCTAACGTTTACAACTCTTACCTGTCTATAAGCATGAATGTTGGCATTGCTATTGCCACTGTTATCATAACGCTATCACAAGTGTTCACTTTTTACTTGTGTAACTTTTATATAAAGTGATTTTTACAATTTTTATTCATTTGCTGATACAATCTATTGCTTGTCGTATTTCTTATTGTCATGATGTTCAATCTGGTTTTATGTCAGTCCTTAATGATGATTTAATACGGATTGATAATTACCATTTCTTTTCTTTGCAATTTAAAAATAATTTAAGTGGTTTTAATTAATGATTGTTGATAAATGTGACTAATTTCAATATTATTAGAATGACTAACTTCAATGAAGTTATGAAGTATGATTCTAATATTCAATTTTATGTTCATATTTAATTTAAAACATTTGTAAGTGTATATTCTTAATGTATAATATGAATTCGTGAAGTATTCAACAAAATACTTAAATATTATATTTGGGTGATAAAATGATTAATAATTATTATAATTTTTAATTAATTAATTAAAATAATTATAATAATAATTCTTAATTAATTACAATAATTCTTTGACTAAATGAGATGTAGAACCACATTTCCATTACCAATTTTAATAGGTGACACACAAATGGTATAACTTTTTAATCGATGCCCTCACTAACAATATATTTCCTTTGTCATGTTCATTTTTCACTTTTTTCTCTAGAACTGATGGTAAGAAATGAATATTTTCTGAACACTATTTTGAAACTCATTCATGGAAAGACAGTTTCTATTAATCTTTTGCCTACGGCACCAAATAGCACCCGCTATTCTGCACCATTAGTTGTACTAACCATAAGCAAAAGGTTAACCTTTTATTATTTTGGGATGTCAGCAAAGTTCTCCCAGTATAGCGGCAAGGACATGAAGCCCTGGTCTGTGCCTCAGTATCTCATCTAAAGGTGAAGAGCCAGCATCAGAAGACCAAGTTGCTTTTGAAAAAGCAATTTAATTTAACAATGATTGAAAATAGTCTCGATTACTCTTAGATTTTCAAGGAAATCAGTTTTTATATTTTTAAAAGCTTTTATGCTAGTTATCTGTGAGTAATGATAACTTAGAACTTTTTTTGGAACAGTATCCATTGCTTTTGTCACAATGCGACATATGATGCGACCTAAAATGCAACTTATAATGTGGAACTAAAATCTTGTTATTCAGGCACGTGATTTTTCCGCATTTTTTTTAGCTGTGCTTTCAGTCTATTTTTGTGTAATTGTGTTTTAATACCTCAAAATATGCTCACAAAAAGGCATTTTTTTCCCCAATTTAGTAGTTTTCATTCTGAGTGTGTACATGTCTGTTTAATGTTGATTGAAAAACTGAGCAGTTAAACTAAAATTCTTTAATTCTAAGTGAAAATAAAATTCAATTCTGCTAACAAATGTCATTGAATTAGTGTTACTCGTTGCTAGTAGCCGTTTTATGGAATTTAAAATAATTTTTAAATTACTAATAGCTTCTGAATATAACTCATTGTAAGTTTCATTTCCTTTAGGAATTGATTCACAAAAGTTATTGCATCAGTGTAGGGAAGATAAAAAAATTGCAAACAAGTATATAACAATAAGTATATTAGATATCTTGTTGGTATGAAAGGGATAAATGAATTGTGTATGACAGGAGCTCACAAGTTTCTACAAGTTGCAACTTTTTAATGAGATTTTCAATTGTTTCATGGTTGTCAGTTCACATAACATATGTATGTGGTATAATATTAATCAAATACAAAATACATACCTGTCAGCTTGCACGGTCGTTGAAAAAGATTATACCAAGTGGTAGTAAAACAAAAATTTAGTTAGGAGGGAACTTTTTAAAACTACAACTATTAAGACATCTAGCGAACGAATGGATGTTATATTCATACTTTTTTTAATTATTGATTTGTCATGGTAGTTTAAATTTTTTTTTATAAATTTTAAATATTTAATACGCTAAAGTGCTAATGTTGCTACCACGACGAAAATTGTTTCTCAACGGTCGTACAAGTTGGCAGCTTTGGTTATGTACGTTTCATTTGCTTCTACAGAAGAAACGAAACCTATGGAAATAAGTTGTGACAAAGTAACATAGGCAATGTAGTCCAGTCCAAATATCTAAGTTGTTAGTTAGAAAGTATTAATAATAATGTAACTATTAATAATGTAGAAGAAAATATATGGAAATAGAAATTACCATCCACACTCGAAGATATCACCATCCACTATATGTATAATTTAGACTATGTTTTCCTCTGGATATGATAAACTTATTGATTACTATACAAAATATCCTTTTCAATTGAAAACAATCATTTTTATGTGTTTTTTGTGCGCTTTTCTCTTTACTATTTTATGTTGGATAGTGTCTTACTTTCATTATCTTATAAATTCTTCATATTTATTTGGCTTTTTCTTTTTCTTTTGCAAATGAAGTCAGCGCATGTTCATCGAATCCTTGCCAAAATAAAGGAACCTGCATAGAAGACAAAAATAATTCTTACAAGTGCTTCATGTTCCCAATGCATTTCATACCTAATGGGTTACTAAATTGGAGATTAATCGTTCTATGGTTTAAGTCAAAATAAAGATCTGTTGATGAATAAATGGATGCATAAATGGGTTCGCCATTCATATATCCACGGNTTACTTAAGTGCTTAGTTATTAAAATTCACTAAAATGTCCCTCATACTCTTTATCAATTCCTACATCCATTATGAAAAACTCCACTTATTATTCTGTCACAAAGTAACATGTTAGGTCAACATAGAAACATGTTAGAAAATCAAAATACTAAAAGTTTGTAAGTAAAATTGTTTGCACACTTTTTTTTTTTTGCTTAAGCCTGTTATTTTAAGAATCAGAAATTGTTTAGTAAATGAATGTTGGGAATGTCAGATCCATTGACTATTATAATGTATCTTAATCTAATCCCCGGCCATAATATTTGGGTGAAATATTGGATGTAGAGATTTTTCACTTTATACAAAGTGCGCCAATTAATTTTCGGTATTGATCAAATAACTCCTGAAAATATTGTGAATTAGATACCAGTTTAATCTTACGAAGTAACCTCCACTTACCAGTACGTTTCTGTACTCCCATGTAAAATTTTCAGAAACAACTTTTACTGCTTTTCCTAGAGATCTGGACGTTCCTAAACTTTTTCTTTTAGTAAGTTTTGCGAAGTAATCCTCACACTTAGCAATGCAATCCTAAACTTTGTTCTTTTAGCAGGTGTTTTAGTTTCTCAAGATGTGGAGATGGATTATTCGTCATAATCTCTAGAAAAAGCTTTTGGGAGCAGGATATTGAAACAGAAAAATTTTCCTAAGATGAAACTTTTAAGGACATCAAAGACATTAAGCGCATCGGAATTGAAATTTGAAAGTCGTTTCTATAACTATAACTTTTACAGCCTAGCTCAGATGTGCAATAAATAAGGCTGAGGTTTCTTCGAATTATGTTAATGCATCAGGCCTGTGAATTAAAGGCTGCAATACATAGTTTTAATAATATTTGGCACATTTATCAACTATGTGCATGCAAAATTACTTGTTTTACAAATAATACATAAGAATGATTTCGAAAACCTTTTGATCCCTCAGTTTTTAGGCAACCAAAGTTTAGCAAACCCTTCTTGCTTACGCGATAATTTTGAAAAAATNAGGCTGAGGTTTCTTCGAATTATGTTAATGCATTAGGCCTGTGAATTAAAAGCTGCAATACATAATTTTAATAATATTTGACACATTTATCAACTATGTGCATGCAAAATTACTTGTTTTACAAATAATACATAAGAATGATTTCGAAAACCTTTTGATCCCTCAGTTTTTAGGCAACCAAAGTTTAGCAAACCCTTCTTGCTTACGCGATAATTTTGAAAAAATGTCTCATTGACTATTATCTATGATCAATTCAAATAACGTTTTTTAAATAAAGCTTTTAAAAAGTGCCTTGTAATCGCTGTTTTCATAGTCCAGTACTGTAAAGCATTCCAGCAACAGCCCATTGTGAACCAGGAGGGAAATGACTCCTCATGGAGGTTGAGACTTCCCAATTTTATGACCGACTGCGTGATTATGGCAATGTGGTCAGCACTGTGCAAAGGTCATTTTTATTTCAAAGAAAAGCTGGTAATCAATATGCTGCCGAGTAGGCTTCCAGCAGTCACTGGGGATCGAACTCCGATCTATCACAATGACAGCTCAGTGCCTTAACCACTGAACCATCACGGCTGTAGCACAACCTTGACTTCTACTAAAACTCAAGTTTTTGAAAACCTCTAAAATTATGATATTTGAAGTAACAGCGCTTGCAATAAAAAGTTGCTTCACTTATTCACACGTGTGAATCTTTAAATTCGAAGTGCGACGTGTGTGAATCTTTAAATAAAATTGAGTTTGCTAGAAAAGATGCTTTAGAATCTTGCTATATTTGTTTTTTATTTATTGAAAGAAAAGCAATCATACTTGATAGCTCATTGCAGAATGTAATGTTTTCGCTAATTGTATTTTTTAATTAATTGGGGTCGAAAGTTTAATAACCTACAGGCTATTATTTTTACTGTTAATATATGTTCCTTGTTATAATTCTTTATAGATGTCTGTTATAATAGACAATTGTGTCAAAACGGAGGCACGTGCAGAACCACATCTCCTAATAAGTATAAATGTGACTGCAAAGCTCCATATAATGGAACACGGTGTGAAAAATGTTGTACAGAATATTATTCACATATTCATTTTGTATATAATGGCAGATTTTGTTTTGTAATGCTATATTCATTACAGTTCATATATTGTGAAATTATATTTTGATTGGATTTTTCCATTCCATGTCATAAAATGTTCGTGCGGTTTTTAAATAATTTATTTTGAAAAAAATTTCAGATCCTTGTTCTGAAAACCCGTGCAAAAATGGTGGAACTTGCACTTTTAATGAAAAAGGCTTCACTTGTAAATGCAAGCAGCCCTACAGTGGGCCAACATGTCTGATAGGTAAACACAATATTTTAAATGTCATTTTTTACTTTTCTTTCA
Organism: Parasteatoda tepidariorum; assembly: GCF_043381705.1. Taxonomy (NCBI): domain Eukaryota; kingdom Metazoa; phylum Arthropoda; class Arachnida; order Araneae; family Theridiidae; genus Parasteatoda; species Parasteatoda tepidariorum. The sequence continues at coordinate 4,832,663 of NC_092212.1, read as the reverse complement.
GAAATGGATAGGTTGCTATCATTTAATATCATGAAGTATATCTAAAAATTTTAGTTTTCAGTTGCCAGGCAGTGGCCAATTGATTCTAATAACATAGTATCCACTTTTTCCTAAAATATAATGAGTACGAGACTGATATCGATATATGAATTTAGTAGCCACTTTTAGCAAACTTCTTTTTTTGCTTGGATAAAATAATATTTAAAAAATATTATGCTAGAAATAATCTGGTGTTATAATAAGACAGCTGAATGAAAAATAATATGAATATTTGACAAAATTTAGTTAAACATGCTGATTTTAAGAAGCTTGATTTAAAAAATATTTAGAGAGGCAGAAGTATACTTTACAATTTTGAAAAATGTGAATTTTTATAGAACTCTCCTTCCACGTGAATTTTTTCATCAAAAAGTGATGGGTTCTGAAAAATAAAAATTTTGAACAGAGAGTTTGGACGTTTAAATGAAAATTCTGCTTTCCAGAGTATTTCTGCTTTGATGTACTCATATATATTAAAAATTTTAATAATTTTCGAAACATGTAAAAACAAAACAATGAGAAAAAGTGACCAGTTGTTTGTTTAANGGTTAAATAGTTTATTTTGAAAACATTACAGATCCTTGTTCTGAAAACCCATGCAAAAATGGTGGAACTTGTAGTTTTAATGAAAAAGGCTTCACTTGTAAATGCAAGCAGCCCTACAGTGGGCCAACATGTCTGATAGGTAAGCACATTGTTTTAAAAGTCATTTTTTATTTTTCTTTCAGAAATGGATAGGTTGCTATCATTTAATATCATGAAGTGGATCTAAAAATTTTAATTTTCAGTTGCCAGGCAGTGACCGGTTGATTCTAATAACATAGTATCCGCATTTTTCTAAAATATAATGAGTACGAGACTAATATCGATCGATGAATTTAGTAGCCACTTTTAGCAAACTTCTTTTTTTGCTTGGATAAAATAATAATTGAACAATATCATTCTAGAAATAATCTGCTGTTATAAAAAGACAGCTGAATAAAAAATTATATGAATATTTGACAAAATTTAGTTAAACATGTTGATTTCAAAAAGCTTGATTTAAAAAATATTTAGAAAGGCAAAAGTATACTTTACAACTTTGAAAAATGTGAATTGTTATAGAACTCTCCTTCCACGTGAATCTTTTCATCAAAAAGTGATGGGTTCCGAAAGATAAAAATTTTGAATGGAGACTCTGGACGTTTTAATGGAAATTCTGCTTACCAGAGCATTTCTGCTTTGATGTACTCATGTATACTAACAATTTTAATAATATTCAAAATATGTTAAAAACAAAACAATGAGAAGAAGTGACCTGTTGTTTATTTAAGTGGCTACTTTTCTTTTGTTGACTCACTAGGTGGCGAGTAGTTAGTTTCAGGTATATCATGACCTATAAAAAAAACTTTGATGTGCAAGAAATTTCAATAGATTTAAAATTTGGAAGAAAAACTGGATTTCTTGCAAAACATTCTGCTCTACATGGATCAGATGTGCTAGAGTTAAAGTAAAGTGAAAAATAAGCCTGTCAAATTAGCCAAAACCAAACTTAAGCTGCCATATTTTCTTTTTTTCCATTCTGCCTCTGATTCCGTACGAATACATTTACAACTCTCCCGTCTCGAAAAGGTTAACGAAAAAGAAAATTTCTAAGTCACTCTGTACATATTCTCTTTAATACAACCTCGCGAAAATGAGTCAGATGTATTCAGATCTGGAGAATATGGTGGCCAAGTGAGCCCCAGTTCTGTGGCCTTTAGGTTCCCCAGATCCAGAATTCTGTCCCCAAAATGCTCACCCGGACATCAAACACTCTCTTGCCCAGATGGGGTCTAACTNATACATTTGCTGATTACATATTGATATATTGCTTGTATTGTTATGATGAACAAACTGGTTTTTGATATCAGTCTTTCATGATGATTTAATACGGCTTCAGATATGACTTTATGTAATTTTAGTATATGCATTAATTTTGCTTCTAAAATCTAGGTAAAACATTCTCTTTAAATCAGTGTTTGCATGCAATATTGATTGATACAAATTATATTTTCATTTTATTTGTATCATCATGCCCAAGTACGTTGCAAATGGACAATGCTCATAAAAATTTTTGTTTCTGTGCAATATTATTTAATACACATTATATTTTTATTTTATTTGTATGACATTTTACTTTGCCCGTATACGTTATAAATGTAATAGGCATTTTTATTTCATATAATAATTTTTAAAAAACATCCGCACAAATTTTGCTTCTGCAATTAATCTGGAACAAGCTCCTCAAATGTGTGAAATATTGTTCGATACAAATTGCATTTTTTTGTATTACAATTCACTATTATATTATAAACGTAATAAACATTTTAATTTTATTCAATTTTTTTGATAAGTATAATCATTAATTTGTATTTACAATTAAGCTGTACCAGGCTCCAATTTATACTTGTGTACAATATTGTATGATACAAATTATGTCTTTATTTTATTTTTATCACATTTTACATTGCACTCTAAGTTACACATTTTTATCTTATATATTTATATATATATGAATCAATTTTGCTTTAATCTGGGACATTCTTTTCAGATCTGTATTTGTGTGCAATATTGTTTGATACAAATTATATTTTTATTTTATTTGTATCACAATGCACTATTACGTAATAAATACATTTTTATTTTTATTGTTATCTTTTAAAAAGTAAATGTCTTGACTTTGCTTCAACAATTAATCTGTACCATGCTTATCATATTTGTGTATGTGTACGATATTGTTTGATACGAATTAAATTTTTATTTAATTTGTTTTACATTTTTCATTGCACTAACACGTTATAAATGGTACAGGCATTTTAATTTTGTCCAATTATTTTTAGTAAGTATATTCATTAATTTTACATCTGCAATTAACTTGGACCATGCTCATCAAACTGCATTCAAGTGCAATATAGTTTGGTAAAAATTATGTTTTTATTTTATTTGCATCATATTGCACTGTTATGTCATAAATCTATTAGATATTTTATAAAATTGTCTCTTAAAACTTACATAATTTGATTTTGCCTCTACAATCAAACAGGACCATGTTCTTCCAATCCTTGTCAAAATGGAGGAACCTGCAAAGTAAACATAAATGCTTACAACTGTACTTGCCCAGTTCAATACACAGGAAATAATTGCGAATTGAAAGGTAAAAATTGTCTATGAGACACAATTAAGTGCATACCTTCCAACACTCTTTACGAGAATGAAATTTCTAAGTGGTAGTAAAACAATTAGCGAGAAACAATCTTACTCAGAAATATATTTATATTTTGGCCAAGTTGAAATTTGCTACAGTAATGAGTATTATGCGTTCATATATTTATTGTAATTGGTGATGCAATGGTAGTCAAACTTATTTACAATTATTAAGATTAAAAATGTTTAATGAAATAACAAGAGTTTTGTTACAACTTTAAAAATGAATATAAAATCTTTTGGGAAAACTGGATGAGTAGGCAACTATGAAAATGTATTTTTGGGTCTAAATAACACCTTCTCATTTTGTGGCAGAGTTCTTTAAAAGCGAAACTGATTGCAGAAAGACGATACGATGCGGAAAATTATAAATAATGAGCGTTGGGCTCATGTTTAAGAGTTAGTGAGTTTGATCCCCACCACTCAGTCTCTCAGTGTAACTGTTACTCGGTAAATATGTCGGGTAACTGAGTCCTTCTTGTTCCCAATACATTTCATACCTATGGGGTTACAAAATTGGAGATTAATCGTTCTCTGGTTCAAGTCAAAATAAAGATCTGTTGATGAATAAATGGATACATTGCAAAAGCAAACTTGATTTTTCATTCATCGATGCCAATATTTAAGCTAGGAGCGTTGTAAAGGTATAAATTTCAGCAATATGCGAAGTAAAAAGGATGTCATGACTTGGAAAATTGCTGACAATTCTGATTATGCTTCATATTGGTCAATAAGAGTAAAGAAATGTATAAGGTGTAACAAAACTGATATTCAAAACTGATAGTATTTATAGAACTTACCAAAACAAACACTTTCACTGAAAAGCAAAAATAGTGAAGAGAAGGCCTTTGTTTAAAAATTCGGTTGATTTGCTTTCAATCCTAATTTTTTTCCCACTGGGAAACTCACGATTTTGTGGAGAAAAAAAAATTCTACATCCGGTTTATCTTATGTATAACAACATGATTATCTAAATACCTAAACTGAAGAAAGATGTGCAACAATTTGTATTTTTTAAAATTTTTGAGATTTTTACAAGTTTGTTACGTTTTTGCGAAATTTCTGTAATGACCAACATACAAAAACCACCTCGAAACAGCTTTAAAATATTAATTAAAAACGTTACAAGATTTGCTATTTTTTTCTTATTTATAATCCAAATCTAGTAAAGTGTTTAAAGAAACTGCAGTTAGGAAAAATAAGGAATGTTTTCATATGTAGGTACATTATAAAAAACATTTAGTACATGTCATATCCTTTAAAAATACATTAAATTTATATACATTAAAAAAATTAGGGATATTTATTATGCTCAATAAAAATAAATAATTTTGGCATCTCGGGGCGTACAAATATACTTGTATTAATAAACTAAACGTTAAAAACACTGCATATGCCTTAAAAAAATTTAGTTTTTATGGCATAATAATTTTAATTTTCTGCTGTCATTGTTTCAATTTTTTATCTGAATAATATGCACTTGAAAGTTATGGTTTCCTCAGATTTATTAATTTTCTACAGTTTTCATCTGCATTCATGTCCATTTCAGATGTTTGTTATAATAAACAACTGTGCAAAAATGGTGGTACTTGCAGGACAACAAAACCTAATAGGTATAAATGTGACTGCAAACCTCCATATTCTGGTCGACTCTGTGAAAAAGGTTGTATTTCAATGCTTTTTGTTAAACGCTTAAAAGAGAAGTGTGCATGCGTGAAAGCGTTAGGAATATAATGGGATAGTAGCACCGTCGTTAGAGGTTATAAGTAAAGGTATCTAATTAATTAGTTGTGAAGAAACGGATACTTCCATAACAGAACAAAGCGCAGTAATATTAATTTCTCTCACAAATGAGGAGCGTAAAGCAGAAATTTGTCATGGAATTTCAGCTGTTTAGGGATGTTTCCAGAAAAGAGAAACGTGCAGTAATAATCATTTTAGTGGCAACTGAAGAGCTTAATTGGGAATTTTGTCACTGGGTGGTTTCTGTTTATGGATGCCTTCGGAACAGAACAATGCGCAGTAATACCATTCTAGTAGCAATTGCTGAGCTTAATGGAAATATTTGTAATTAAATGACTACTATTTATGGATGGACCGGAACAAAGCAAACTGATGCAATACCAATTTCAGAAGCAATTTCAAAGCTTTATAAGAAAATTTGTCACTGATTTGCTGCTGCTTATGATTGCCACCAGAACATAGCAATGCGCAGTAAGTCCAAATGTAGTAGCAATTGAAGAGCTGAATGAGGAAATTTCTCACGCAATGGCTGCTGTTTATGTTTAATACTGTGTAGGATAAAGGGCTGTGGACAGAACAAATTATTTAAAAGCTTTTGGGAATGTCTTACATTATTATCGAAAATTCGAAGTCCCAGTTAATTCATTGAAGATAATGTATAACTTAATACTCCTCATTACTAATGATTATAACTCTTACCTGTCTATAACCATGAATGTTAGCATTGCTATTGCCACTGTTATCATAACGCTATCACAAGTGTTCACTTTTTACTTGTGTAACTTTTATATAAAGTGATTCTTACAATTTTTATTCATTTGCTGATACAATCTATTGCTTGTCGTATTTCTTATTGTCATGATGTTCAATCTGGTTTTATGTCAGTCCTTAATGATGATTTAATACGGATTGATAATTACCATTTCTTTTCTTTGCAATTTAAAAATAATTTAAGTGGTTTTAATTAATGATTGTTGATAAATGTGACTAATTTCAATATTATTAGAATGACTAACTTCAATGAAGTTATGAAGTATGATTCTAATATTCAATTTTATGTTCATATTTAATTTAAAACATTTGTAAGTGTATATTCTTAATGTATAATATGAATTCGTGAAGTATTCAACAAAATACTTAAATATTATATTTGGGTGATAAAATGATTAATAATTATTATAATTTAATTAAAATAATTATAATAATAATTCTTAATTAATTATAATAATTCTTTGACTAAATGAGATGTAGAACCACATCTTCATTACCAATTTTAATAGGTGACACACAAAGGGTATAAATTTTTAATCAATGCCCTCACTAACAATATATTTCCTTTGTCATTTTCATTTTTCAATTTTTCTCTAGAACTGATCATCATTAATTAAGAAATGAATATTTTCTGAACACTATTTTGAAATTCATTCATGGAAAGACAGTTTCTATTAACCTTTTGCCTACGGCACCAAATAGCACCCGCTATACTGCACCATTAGTTGTACTAGCCATAAGCCAAAGGTTAGCCTTTTATTATTTTGGGATGTCAGCAAAGTTCTTCTTTAACGGCAAGGACAGAAGCCCTGGTCTGTGCCTCAGTATTTCATCTAAAGGTGAAGAGCCAGCATCAGAAGACCAAGTTGCTTGAAAAAGCAATTTAATTTAACAATGATTGAAAATAGTCTCGATTACTCTTAGATTTTCAAGGAAATCAGTTTTTATATTTTTAAAAGCTTTTATGCTAGTTATCTGTGAGTAATGATAACTCAGAACTTTTTTTTGAACAGTATCCATTGCTTTTGTCACAATGCGACATATGATGCGACCTAAAATGCAACTTATAATGTGGAACTAAAATCTTGTTATTCAGGCAGGTGATTTTTCAGTATTTTTTTAGCTCTGATTTCAGTCTATTTTTGTATAATTGCCACAAAATATGCTCACGAAAAGGCATTTTCCCCCCAATTTAGTAGTTTTCATTCTGAGTGTGTACACGTCTGTTTAATGTTGATTGAAAAACTGAGCAGTTAAACTAAAATTCTTTAATACTAAGTGAAAATAAAATTCAATTCTGCTAACAAATGCCATTGAATTAGCGTTACTCATTGCTAGTAGCAGTTTTAAGGAGTTTAAAATTATTGGTAAATTACTGATAGCTTCTGAATATAGCTCATTGTAAGTTTCATTTCCCTAAGGAATTGATTCACAAAAGTTATTGCATGAATGTAGGGGAGATAAAAAAAATTGCAAACAAGTACATAACAATAAGTATATTAGATATCTTGTTGGTATGAAAAGGATAAATGCATGGTCTATGACAGGAGCTCACACGTTTCTTCAAGTTGCAACTTTTTATGAGATTTTCAATTGTTTCACGGTTGTCAGTTCAGATAACATATGCATGTGGTATAATATTAATCAAATACAAAATGCGTACCTGCCAACTTGCACGAGCGTTGAAAAAGATTGTACCAAGTGGTAGTAAAACAACAATTTAATTAGGAGGGAACTTTTTAAAACTACAACTATTAAGACATCTAGCGAACGAATAGATGTTATATTCATAATTTTTCAAATAATTGATTTGTCCTGGTAGTTTAAAATTTTTTTCATAAATTTTAAATATTTAATACGCTATAATGCTAATGTTGCTACCACTACGAAAATTGTTTCTCAACGGTTGTACAAGTTGGCAGCTTTGGTTATGTACGTTTCATTTGCTTCTACAGAAGAAACGAAACCTATGGAAATAAGTTGTGACCCAGTGAGTCCAGTCCATAAGTGTCCCGGTGAGTCCATAAGTATGAGTCCAGTCGAAATATCTAAGTTGTCAGTAAGAAAGTATTAATAATAATGTAACTATTAATAATGTAAAAGAAAATAGTATATGGAAAAAGAAATTACCATCCACACTCGAAGATATCACCATCCACTATATGCATAATTTAGACTATGTTTTCCTCTGGATATGATAACTATACAAGATATCCTTTTCAATAGAAAACAACCATTTTTATGTGTTTTTTGTGCGCTTTTCTATCGACTATTTTATGTTGGATAGTGTCTTACTTTCATTATCTTACAAATTCTTCATGTTTATTTTTTTTTTCTTTTTATTTTGCAAATGAAGTCAGCGCATGTTCATCTAATCCTTGCCAAAATAAAGGAACCTGCATAGAAGACAAAAATAATTCTTACAAGTGCAACTGTACTGTTCCTTACATTGGGAAAAATTGTGAACTGAAAGGTAAATCAAAAATTATACAAAATTGCAAAGCAATTTTTTAAACATTGCTCAGACTTGTGTTTTTTTTTCTTTTGTTTTGAAGTGAAAAAAGGTTTTAAATGCATTGACTACAAATAGTTAATCCGTAACTTTTAAAAATACCCCTAAGGGCAGCATATTGAAGTTATAAGAATGCAAATGCTAATATTCAACCAGTTTAAATGGGTTCAAACAGTTAAAATTTAAAATACACTTACTTAATATATTTCAAATCGAAGTTAAGGATTCATATAATTTTTTTTTTAAATCAGGAACTTGCAGACAAAAAACAAAGGCAATATTTTTCCCTTCTTATTTTCAACATAAATTACTTAAGTGCTTAGTTATTAAAATTCACTAAAATGTCCCTCATACTCTTTATCAATTCCTACATCCATTATGAAAAACTCCACTTATTATTCTGTCACAAAGTAACATGTTAGGTCAACATAGAAACAAGTTAGAAAATCAAAATACTAAAATTTTGTAAGTAAAATTGTTCGCACATTTTTTTTTTTTTTTGCTTAAGTCTGTTATTTTAAGAATCAGAAATTGTTTAGTAAATGAATGTTAGGAATGTCAGATCCATTGACTATTATAATGTATCTTAATCTAATCCCCGGCCTTAATATTTGGGTGAAATATAGGATGTAGAGATTTTTCACATTATACAAAGTGCGCCAATTAATTTTCTGTATTGATCAAATAACTCCTGAAAATATTGTGAATTAGATACCAGTTNAAAAATATAAAACTGGTAATCAAAGTATTTTACTTGCAGTTTATTTGAGGGCGGAGTTATAATTGATTGATTTATTTAATTCACCAATACTTTGTACAAAATGAAACTATTTAGTTATACTTTGAATTAACATTGATTATATATATGATTAAACTAACAATAATGAAAGAAAAAGCAAAGTAAGTCTGTCAAATTAGCAACGACTGCATTTAAGTTACCGTTTTTTATTTAATTACAACTTGATTCTGATTTTGTACGAATGCTTTTCCGAATCACCCGTCCCCAAGGGGTTAATCTAATCCCCGGCCATAATATTTGGGTGAAATATTGGATGTAGAGATTTTTCACATTATACAAAGTGCGCCAATTAATTTTCTGTATTGATCAAATAACTCCAGAAAATATTGTGAATTAGATACCAGTTTAATCTTACGAAGTAACCTCCACTTAGCAGTACGTTTCTGTACTCCCATGTAAAATTTTCAGAAACAACTTTTACTGCTTTTCCTAGAGATCTGGACGTTCCTAAACTTTTTTCTTTTAGCAAGTTTCGCGAAGTAACCCTCACACTTAGCAATGCAATCCTAAACTTTGTTCTTTTAGCAGGTGTTTTAGTTACTCAAGATGTGGAGATGGATTATTCGTCATAATCTCCAGTAAAAGCTTTTGGCAGCAGGATACAATCTATTGCTT
>NC_092212.1:4819221-4822499 GCF_043381705.1 Parasteatoda tepidariorum | reverse complement strand
ATTCTGCCTCCGCTTTACGATCTTGCTATATTTGTTTTTTATTTATTGAAAGAAAAGCAATCATACTTGAAATCGCATTGCAGAATGTAATGTTTTCGCTAATTGTATTTTTTAATCGAAATTATCGAAAGTTTAATAACCTACAGGCTGTTATTTTTACTGATAATATATGTCACTTGTTATAATTCTTTATAGATGTCTGTTATAATAGACAATTGTGTCAAAACGGAGGCACGTGCAGAACCACATCTCCTAATAAGTATAAATGTGACTGCAAAGCTCCATATAATGGAACACGGTGTGAAAAAGGTTGTACAGAATATTATTTACATATTCATTCTGTATATAATAGCAGATTTTGTTTTGTAACGATAGATTCATTATAGTTCATATATTGTGAAATTGTACTTTGATAGGATTTTTCCATTCCATATCATAAAATGTTCGTGCGGTTTTTAAATGGTTTATTTTGATAAAAATTACAGATCCTTGTTCTGAAAACCCATGCAAAAATGGTGGAACTTGCACTTTTAATGAAAAAGGCTTCACTTGTAAATGCAAGCAGCCCTACAGTGGGCCAACATGTCTGATAGGTAAACACAATGTTTTAAAAGTCATTTTTTATTTTCTTTCAGAAATGGATAGGTTGCTATCATTTAATATCATGAAGTAGATCTAAAAATTTTAATTTTCAGTTGCCAGGCAGTGGCCGGTTGATTCTAATAACATAGTATCCACTTTTCCCTAAAATATAATGAGTACGAGACTGATATCGATAGATGAATTTAGTAGCCACTTTTAGCAAATTTCTTTTTTGCTTGGATAAAATAATATTTAAACAATATCATTCTAGAAATAATCTGCTGTTATAAAAAGACACAGCTGAATGAAAAATAATAAGAATATTTGACAAAATTTAGTTAAATATGCTGATTTTAAGAAGATTGATTTAAAAAATATTCAGAGAGGCAAATGTATACTTTGCAACTTAACGTTTTGATGAAAATTCTGCTTACCAGAGTATTTCTGCTTTGATGTACTCATATATACTAACAAGTTTAGTAATTTTCAAAATATGTAAAAAACAAAGCAATTATCAAAAGTGACCTGTTGTTTATTTAAGTGGCTACTTTTCTTTTGTTGACTCTCTAGGTGGCGAGTAGTTAGTTTCAGGTATATCATGAAGTATTAAAAAACCTGTAAAAAAAAACTTTGATATGCAAGAAATTTCAGTAGATTTAAAATTTGGATGAAAAACTGGATTTCTTGCAAAAAATTCTGCTCTACACGGATCAGATGTGCTAGAGTTAAAGTAAAGTGAAAAATAAGCCTGTCAAATCAGTCAAAACCAAACTTAAGCTACCATATTTTCTTTTTTTCCATCCGGACTCTGATTCCGTACGAATACATTTATGACTCTCCCGTCTCGAAAAGGTTAACGAAAAAGAAAATTTCTAAGTCACTCTGTACATATTCTCTTTAATACAACCTCGCGAAAATGAATCAGATGTATTCAGATCTGGAGAATATGGTGGCCAAGGGAGCCCCAGTTCTGTGGCCTTTAGGTTCCCCAGATCCAGAATTCTGTCCCCAAAATGCTCACCCGGACATCAAACACTCTCTTGCCCAGATGGGGTCTAACTCCGTCTTGCTGGAACCATATCTTGTCGGAATTAGGGGCACTTTGGATGATGGGGATGAAATCATTTCCCAAAATCTTCACGGATCGTTCAGTAGTCACCATGCCGTCAACGACCTCGACACTTTCACCTTTAAATAGCCGAAAACAACAGGTTGCATGCGCATACTGATTCCTATCATACCTGGTAGTCAGCCACAAAGTTTAAAATTTATCATACAAACCGTTTATGAGGGTTTTATTTCATACAGTTGAATAATTGTCACTCTGTACCTAAACCTTTTGATTTTAAGGGGGAGACAAGACGGATAATGTTCTCCTCAGCGAATATCAAAATAGTTTTCATTAGTAGTATTAGAGCATTTAATTGCTAAAAAAATAAAATTATCAGGCATTATAATTTAATTTATAACTTATCTAAATATTTCAGTTTCAGGAGGGACAGAAGGGAAAGTGTCACCTCAGAAAGTGGGAACTTTTTTTTTTGTTTTTCAATGATAAACTCTATTTTTATATATTGAAATCAGTAACTAATGAAATACATTGTAAATTGCAAATTTACTTTATTAACAAAAAAATATAAGGTTTATTAGCTTATTAAATAATAAAATGTGCTGAATAATAAGATATAACCAGACTTCACACTTTTCAGATCCTTGCTCCAGTAAACCATGCAGTAATGGCGGTACATGCAATGTATTTGGAAACAACTTTAAATGCAGCTGTAAAATTCCATTCAGTGGAGAAAGATGCGAAAAGAGTAAAAATTTATTATCAACATAAATATTTTCTATTTAAAATGCGAATATAATTATAATTATTTCTTCTATTTTAAAGACCCATGCACAGTTAATCCCTGTGAAAACGGAGGAATATGTACTGTTTCTGAAAATGGATATAAATGCAACTGTAAAGCGCCATATTCCGGAGAAAAATGTGAAAAAGGTAGTGACATTTTTTAATTATGTTTGGAGAAATTATTAAATATAATAAAAATATTGTACTTTAAAATTCAAAACATACAATATTAAATAAACAAAAAAAGTGTTCTAAATTAATTAAAAGACATATAGAAGAAATGAAGTAAATATTACGAGATTATAGAAAAATATTTTAATAAACTGAAAAAATATTTTTGCTAGAATGCTTTTTTTCTTTCAAATAGTTAAATTATATAATTAAATTAAGCGTGATGTATCAGTTTAGAAGCTCTTTAATTTAGTTTCTTTTGACTTGTTGCTTATACATGCTTAAGATTTATATTTTTCCAACATTCCTTAAACCTTGTGATATTAGTTTTTGATATCATTTATTCCATTACATCAAATGTTTATTACTTGGTCTTAACAGTTTATAAATAGTATATTTTAAAAAATTTCAGATCCTTGTTCTGAAAACCCATGCAAAAATGGTGGAACTTGTAATTTTAATGAAAAAGGCTTCACTTGTAAATGCAAGCTGCCCTACAGTGGGCCAACATGTCTGATAGGTAAGCACAATGTTTTAAAATTAATTTTTTATTTTTCTTTCAGAAATGGATAGGTTGCTATCATTTAATATCATGAAGTAGATCAAAAAATTTTAATTTTCAGTTGCCTGGCAGTGGCCAGTTGATTCTAATAACATAGTATCCACTTTT
>NC_092212.1:4813914-4819129 GCF_043381705.1 Parasteatoda tepidariorum | reverse complement strand
TTTTTTATTGATCAAAATAGTAGAAAATTGTTGGGGAAATAGAAATAAAGACTTAAAAGAAAGACAATGGAAGCAAGACTTTTGTTCGATATAAGGGATTTTTTGTGGTTTTTGACATTTACTGCGTATTATTTTTGTAGAAAGAAGTTCCTTGAATTATCAAAAATGTCTCTCATTTCAATCGAAGTTAAAACGTCTTTTTAATCAGATCTTCAAACTATCACGAATTTCAAATTATCTCCCCTATTTTGTTAATATATCGTGGAATTTTGATTATATGTTTGTTTATTTTCATTTTGCTTAATAATTTTGAATAGAAAGTTTGCACTGACCACAGTGCTGACGTANTTTGTTAATATATCGTGGAATTTTGATTATATGTTTGTTTATTTTCATTTTGCTTAATAATTTTATAATTCCCAACTATAATTAATTCTCCATTTTTAATAAGAAACCAGAAAAATATATAATAAAAACGGTGACAGCGAAATACATAGTAAATTCTAAATATAAATCTGATTAAACGTCAGATTTTAAATAGAAAATCGAAATCGAAATACTTTGTAAATTCTAAAATTAAAAATCGAAGTCAGAACCATAAACGACGCAGATCATCAGTCAACGCATTCTTTCAACTATGGGAAAAATATAACTACTTTAAAAACGATTGAAAATTGAAGTACAATAACTGTTCTGCCAAATCCGTGACCCATTCATACGCCATTTACCCTGTACAAATATCTTCAGTATAAAATTAATCTTTAATATGAATTATATTACCTTTAAAATTAAAACATGATTATAGATTATTATTTTTATTCAAAGATCCATGCACGGCCAACCCATGCGCAAATGGAGGAACATGTAAAGTTGCTTCAACTGGATTTAAGTGCAGTTGTAAATCACCATATTCTGGAGACAAATGTGAAAAAGGTAAAGATATAAAATAATTTAAGAAAAAAAGTCAGTAAGAATTTTTTTTAGCTAAATGTTTTGATTCTTTTTTCTTCGTGAATTAGGAACAAAAATATATTTAAATATGTTTTGTATTAGAAGATTAGCTAATATGTACTAATGCACGATAAAAAACAATAACGGTAAAGAAAAATGATAACGATGGCTTAAATTTTTAAAGATAGTTTTTTTTTAAATTTTTTATTTTGTTTTTGACATTCTCTAGCTTGCGGAACTCTCTCTCAAACACCCTCTAAAATTTAATGATAAGAGAGAGAAGGTGGAAGGTTTAAGGAACGCGGTCCCTGATTTTCTCTCGAAAGTTTCAGGACTATTCCTTCACTTCAGTTATCAAATGGAGCTGGACACCTGAGTCCAACATGGCTTTCTTCCTCATTTATCTTGTCATTAACCCGTTAAGCGCCGCGTCAGCCATCGGTGGCTGACACTGAACTTTCCATTTTGGCCGCTTCAACTACCGGTGGCTGACACTAAAATTACATTTAGGCCGCGTCAACCACCGGCGGCTGACACTAAAATTACATTTAGGCCGCGTCAACCACCGGTGGCTGACACTAAAATTACATTTAGGCTGCGTCAACCACCGGTGGCTGACACTGAAATTACATTTATGTTGCGTCTGCCAACGCTTGCTGACACTGACCTTTCACATAGGCCACGAAAAGCAGCTGACTGACAGCGTATAACATGATATAGAACAATAAAATTTACTCTTTTATGGAATTGCAGAAAATTTATTCAAAATTTACTTAATTGTGATTCTTGGTTTAACAAATTCAATTTACTAGGTTTTTATCCACCACTATTTTTAAACAATTTGTAGGCATATATAACTCACCACTTTTTTTGATGTGTCATTTTAAACCTTTTATAAACTAACAAATCTGTCTATATTTACAAATTTAGTTTGTAGTTATTTACCGTGTGGTCTGACGAGCAAGCCATGTAAAATTAGTGTGGCATTCAACGTGTTATTGCTATGCGGTAGAAAAATTACGTAAAAAAAGAAGTTTTATTTCCTTTATTATTTTAAGCTGGGGTAATTAACTCTCGTTCGTTGTTGTAGAACTAGGCATCTGAGGCCTAAATGGCTCTTTTCCCTCAGTCATCTTTAAATATCCCATGGCGGGAACACACATAGGAGTGATGTGATGTAGACTCGGAAGGGCTAATTAATTTTGAACAAAATGGTTTACTATATAAATCTTTGAATTATTTAAATGCAGGGGTGAGCAAAAAATTTTTTAATGAAATTTATTAACCCAATTATGAACATAAATTTTTCTAGTACTAGAAAAACTATTTCTACAAAGCAACGCAAGTTGGCATATCTGAATATTCCTTTATACTTGGACCGATCTTATACACCCTTGTGCAAATTAATTGAAACAAACTCAATAAATTCAGAAAACTAAGAGAAAATGCTATTTTATTTAAATTTACACAAACCCAAAAATTTTTAGTTCAAAATATGATCTCCACGACACTTTATTAACATTTGGACACGATTCGGCATGGATTCCACTAATATTTNTTAATCAAACATTAAACTTTGAAAACTATAAAAAAGATGAAAAACTAAGACCAATAGCCGCTCATTTCACCTCCGACGCCCCATATCACAACCATCAGCATAAATAATAGTTTACAGTTCCATTCAAAGCATCAAATACAATACCAATTCTGAAAACCTGACCTAGCGTTTCCTCACGTTGACCACTAAACTGCATACAGCCAGACATAGTTTAGAGCAAGTTGTTCCTTATTATTTTCATTTGTTTTAGTTATTCAAGCAAGGTGCTTGATTTCCAATATCATCCTCCCCTCAGACTGCTGAACTAAAAACGTTTTTTTATCACAATTGTCTGTAAATTTTATGATGTATGGAATAGGGGCCTTCTACGCTGCCCAGGTGCCCAAATTTGTTAAATAAAGTAAGTAAGTAAAAATATTCCTTTACCTTTGACGATTTTCATTTCCTCTCAGAAGTAAATAATATATATGGTATTTCGCCATTTTGACGAAATGCTCGCTTGAATCCATATACTAGAAAAGGCATTCTTCAGAAACGAAGAAATTTTCGTGAAATTTGAGTATCATTTATTTTTTACAGTGTACCTTTAATACCTTTACCTTTAATATGAAAGTAAAATCTTCTAAAAAAGCCTTTCAATTAGTAGCAATGTGGTGACAATTTAAATCGTTTTACCTTACTACGTGCACTTTCTTAAGTTTTTTACTAAATTTCATTTATTATTATTTGAAAGCCTTATTGAATGGACAAGTTGTTTAGAATGCTTAAAATTTAATTGCTGTTATGATTTAAAAAAGCTATATTGTGATTCAACAATGAATCGGCTGTCCTAAAAGTGTTCTTGAAAAAACTTATGTAGAGTTACCAACTGCTCCGGTTTCGACAATATATTTTATAAAACGGTGGAGAACTGCAAAAAATAAAATTTGCAGATTTTAGTTCATTTTGCTAATTTTCTGAAAGGCCAAACATGGCTTACCTGTTTGGCTATAATAGTGAGATCAGAGATCTTAAATGGGAATTCGGGAATATCTGCGAGTATCGAAATCTAAGCGTTGAGCTGTTCTTGTATATACGCAACAGAAAAAATTTATTTCCTCAGGTACATTGATTTTGAGCTGTCGTGCCAGCTGCTCCGGATTCGACAAAATATTTTTAGAAACGGTAAGGAACTGCAAACTCAAACTTTTTAAAAGACTCGACACGACTTAATCTGCAGTCGCAGTCCTGTCAGTTGGCCAGGGTGCCTGAGAACGAAGTGATCCTTTACCCTTTCATCATTAGGTCAGGATCATAGAGGTGATAAGCTTTCTGGTCCTTGTAGCCTAGAAATAAAAGACTGAAATTACATTTAGGCCGCGTCAACCGCCGGTGGCTGACACTAACCTTTCACATAGGCCGTGAAAGACAGCTGGTTGACAGCGTATAACATGATATAGAACTATAAAATTTACACTCTTTTATGGAATTGCAGAAAATTTATTCAAAATTTACTTAATTATTGTGATTCTTGGTTTAATAAATTCAATTCACTAGGATTTTATCCACCATTATTTCTAAGCAATTCGTAGGCTTATATAATTCACCACTTTAATTCAGATATATCATGCTAAACCTTTTAAAAACTAGCAAAATCTGTCTAAAATTTGCAAATTTAGCTTGTAGTTATTTACCGTTGTGGCCGGCCTGACGGACAGGACATGTAAAATTAGCGTGGCACTCAGCGTGTGAACTGTACATCACCTAACGCTTATTCATCAGTCCTGAACTTAGTATAGATAATAGTGCCATTCCAGATCAAGTTGATTTGTGTCAACGCTGTAAGTATATTTATGTTATCTTATTGTACATTAATACCGATTATCGTCATATATATTGCCATATAATATATCACTATGCACGCACCATTGAGTTAAAATGGTCCATGTTGCATCACTTGTAAAGATGTGTGCAATTAACCTCGCAGAGGATTTATTCTGCTATAAAATGGTGTATAAGTGATGGTGAGCAAAAGCCTTTTATATAGAATTTATTAAAACAAGAATCATACATTAAAAGACTACCACTCGAAAATATTTACTCGTGCCCAGAGCAAGTTGGTATCTCTGCTAAAGCTTACCTAAAAGCTACTTACACTATCTCATCATTTTTAAAGAAATTTAACTGTCGACAGCTTATCACGAAGTATTCATCTAAGAGTTGGATTTCTTTACATGCATCAAAATTGTTTTCAATGAATTAAAAAAAAGGAACTGGAAAAACAATATTTTAAAATCGGCTTATTTACTTCAGTTTCCTTTTTATATAATAATTGGTGTTTTACTGGAAACATTTGCAAATAAAGATATCCAGAGACAATCTGATGAAATAAATAACAATAAATAAAAATTATCTCGTGAATTCATGCTGATAACATCTGGAAATCGTACTTCAACACAAACATTTCATAACTAAACAATAGAACTGTGTCTATGCAATATGATTAGATATAGTTATATATTCCCGAAAGAACAATGGTTGTCTATCTAGCCTTGGATTTGATACACATCCAGAAGCTACTATTTTTAATTACCTAAAATAAATGAGTTTATGCTGTCTGCAGAAATGATAGGTATCACAAAGAAGCAAATCTTATCTATATATATATAGTTTTTAATCGGTTTATTATCAGAATTTGGCTTCCGTTAAAACATTTTTTTAACAAAA
>NC_092212.1:4797071-4813414 GCF_043381705.1 Parasteatoda tepidariorum | reverse complement strand
GAGATTGCAACAAAAATACCACATTCATGTAGACTCATTATGGATGCCAAGTGTGTCTTTTGTGACTCCAATGCGCAGTTGAAAAAGGTTTTTAAAACTTCCTTTTGTGACGTACTATTTTGACGTCATCCAGATGTTGTCACCCAGGCGTGAGACTATAATGTGATTTTTAAAAGTCGTAGTGTGATCCAGTGTGACGAAACTATTACATATTGTCTCTACTGGTTGATCGTGTGACTAAATTGCGAAGCGTCACGTCTTCATCACAAGGTTACTCCAACACGACAATTAAATGTGTTCTTTTTGACACTTAGGTGACGTCAAAGTGTGACGTCACCATAGGTGGACATAGTAACATTTTAATCTACTCATTGAATTTTTAAAAGTCTCACGAGACTTTGCATTTTTGTTGCAATCTTGTATTGGTAGTACATTCTGGGTAATGCTTAAAACATTTAGCTATTTCACTTGTTTATAAATACATAAGAAAGTATTAAATATCTCTAAAACTGAACATGTTCTTAGTGTATGACTTTTAGACTTGTGTACAGGTTAACTTCAAAATCGTTCCTTTTTCTATGCTTGTATTTTTTGTAGATCCATGCAATCCTATTCCTTGCAAAAATGGAGGTTCATGCCAAATTAATGGAAGTGACTTCATATGCAAATGCAACGGACACTTTGATGGAAAAACGTGTGATACACGTAAACATACATTTTATTATTAGTGTAGCCATAGTAATGGTTAATAAAGTTATTAATATAGGGGAGAGTCGGGTAGCACCGCCCACTTAAGGAGTATTGCTTATATTTATGTATAATATTGAGTAATAATCAATATTTTTATATGTTTCTATTGCTTTACCATCTAATTAAATAATGCAAAAAGAATAAACCAAAAAAAGAATAGTTTAACTTAAAAAAATAGAAATTTAAAAAAAACATGTTTTTCAGCTCTTTTCAAAATGTGTCGGGTAGCACCGCCCAGTTACAAAAATTATGTTTGACTGTTTTTTCAGGTATAAATGAAAGTGACCAATGTATTGACAATTGATAAACCTTATTTATCATTTTTATCACAAAATAATTTTATTTATTACATATTACTATACTTTTAGTGAATTCTATCATTTAATAACAACAATAGTTGTTGTTAAAAATGTATATAACATTCAAATTTGAAGCAATAAAATAATAATCTTTGCAACCGTACATTTATCGACGAAATAAAATTGGGAGGTGACACCCGACATTCATGTGAGCGGGGCTACCCGAAATCCAATTTTTTTGTAAATTTGTAATTACTCGAACAATTTTTCGCATACAAACTTCTTTCTTCGTGCAAATTAAACTTAAGACTACATACTTTAATGCTGTATGTATAGAAAAAATTATTTTTCTAGTATTAAAATGAAGTTTAATAGCAACTTTCAACCAATTTTTCTTAATTTCATGACTACTGTATTCAACATATTTTCAAAACTATTGTTTACCATGTTAACAGCTGCATAAATACTTGAAACTTTGAAAATAATCTTTTTTTAATATAGCAATTAATGTCCAATGGCCCATTGATTTGAAAAAATATTCTATACATATGAAATTGACTGTGGGCGGGGCTACCCGACTCTCCCCTAATTGCAGTTACCATTAAAAATGCTCAAACACTCTTTTGTATTTTTATAACATTATCACTGCCAACTATTAAACTTTGAGAGGAATTCCAAAAAGCATGAAAACCTTGCGTCGGAATTTTCTTTTTTTTAACACGAAAATGTTTCTACTAATGACATTTTTGCAAAGAAAAGCAAAAATATTGCAGTTTCAAACCTTTCATCCTAAAAGGATTAAAAATTATTTTGTAAAGCTTTTTACAGAGTATTGCTACTAAAGGCCTGGTTCCTTAGGACAGGACGCCGTCAGCTGGAGATCAGCGCTAACCTCTAATTGGTCCATTTGTGAGTTTGATAGCATACGTCATCGAGTTCAAGATGAGCGTTTGATGACGTACACTATCAAACTCACAAATGGACCAATCAGAAGTTAGCGCTGATTTCCAGCTGGCGGCGTCCTGTCCTAAGGAACCAGGTCTTTAGGTAAAATGATCGCTTAGGTCAATGTTGACGTTTTAGATGACGTCACACTATCAATAGGTTTAAATTGCATTTCCATTAAAATGTCAAGACAAGGTGGATTTCAGCTTGAGCATGGAAGACTTTGCGAAAAGAAACCTTATAACTACCTAGATTTAAGATTATTTTCGCCTTGAGACTAGCTTCATTAAAGGATTTTCTCACGATTAAAAACCTTGAGTCAACCGCGGTTTAAGGTTTCATTTATGGAAGGCTGTTCTCCAAGGTTTTGGATTCGGGTAATTTGCGCAGAATAGAGCAGATTGTTTTAAGATTAGAAGATTTACACATAAACAGTATTACAAACCTTTTAAGGTTTACATTAAGAGTTTTTGTTGAGATAAAATAAACCTTACTTTGCTATCAGGGATATCTTTTCATGTAATTGCGCAGACATAAATTGAGAAAGATTAAAAGACGCAAAAAAAGAATTGAATTTTCAAAGCCTTAAAGTACCTAATAATATTGGTATAACTGGGTTCTCATGAAATTTAAATTTTTTTAATGGGAATAGAAAGATTAGTTTCAGGAATATTTTCAGGTATTCTCGCCATTCAAGTAATAGTAGCGAAGTAATAGTTGTTGGCCACTCTTTCAGGAGCCCCATATTAGGTGCGCCAACGTTGTTTCCATAGTAAGAACAGCGCAGAGAATGAAAGAGAACCGGGATTCGAACCCATCTCCTTTCTGATCTAAGGTCAGCTCCGTGATCACTATACAAAAGGGTCGACAGGTTCAAGAATATGGAGTTCTCCTTTCCTAAGATACCATTTTAAGCTTTAGAGAAGCAATTGAGTATATGCTTATTAAAATAAAGGGCCAATTTCCACAATATGAAGACGATTATTTAATAGGATGAAAATATGGGCTTCTTATACTTATTTTAACGTACAACGCGTATTTTAAATTTTATTTCTCAAGAACTTTTAGGCCAATTTTTTGTTAAATTTTAGAACTTTCTTTTAAAATTAGGTGGAAAAAATCTGGCAAAAAACCGGTATGCCCTATCTACAGTGTATAATTTTTCTATCATCAAAACACTAAGTAATAGTTAATAAACAAGAAAAATTGATTTTCGTATAAATGAGATCGAACAAATCCGCATAAAAAATTTGTGTTCCGGAAATGTTATAAAAAAAAATCTAAAAATTGAAATTAGCATAAAGGGGTCAAAACTTTTCACCGCTCTATTGATGCGATATTTTGTAGAATGCAAATACGTCGGAAAAAAACGCATACTTTATCAGATAAATAACGTTTTTTTCGTTGATTCCAAAACCTATTCATGTTTACGTATGAGTAACATTTGCACTAACTAAATGGTATATTATAGACTATTAAGACTGCATCTTAGTACATGACAGTCCTATTATTTTATGAAACGTTACTAATGTGCTTCTTTATTTATTTTGCGCACTGTACTTTTAACTTTTCATATGATATCAAATTTAATATAAATTTTCTTTGGTTGAAAAGAAAAATAAAATACAATTAAATGCATAATTTTAAAGAGACAGTATTTATAAAATAACTGGTTGAATATCAATATAAATAAAGACATTTCATGTATTTTTAGCATGTGATTGTGAAAATGGACACTGCGTAAGAGATACATCAGGAAAAATGCAATGTATTTGTCTACCAGAATATGGAAAAGTATCTACGTGGAAATGCAAAGGTTTGAAACTAAAAATTATTTTATTTTATTATTATTAAGTCGTTCTACTTATTCTGAATGTTAATAACAAGAAAGTAGTGTTATCTGTTACAGTTTGATGCAACAACACAATTGTGGATTTAGTTAACGCATCAACAGTTTTACCAAATGTGTTCAGTTAATAATTTTTTTCAATATAACTTCTATGAGTTTTCTGTCCCGCAGTGGACTGATCGTTAAGACACGATTCCCAGCAGATCACCGAAGTCAAGCATCACTGGCTGCGGTCAGTGTGCGGGTGGGTGACCACTTGCATCAGTCTGCGTAGGGACCGAAGGTGTGCTGTATTGATCCTCGTTAAAGTGTGCTACCGTAAAGTGCTCGACTTCGCACGCAGGTCGTCGGGCTACCGAAGCGGGGGTGCCATCCCCTCCGCAGAGGATCAAAATTGCGATGGCATGTCTTCGAATCATCCTCCGGGATGTTTTCCAGACCGTCGCCAATAGCCCATTGTGAAGCTCTAGTGCGACGTAAGTTAACAACAAGAACAATCTATGAGTTTCCTGATTCTATATTCTCATTGATATTACGCCTTCAGTATTGATTGAGTCATATTTAATTGGGTAATCAAACTATGTTTTCTTAACGGCAGCATGTTTATGACACATCCGTCCCACTGAATATCATTGAGTTTGGAATTGAATAATCCTTACAATAAATGTTTGTTTTTGCACTTGTTGTAGTTGCAATTTAGTTATGTCGCACAAGAGCTACACAATGGGCTATTGGCAACGATGTGTGAAGAATTCCGGAGGGTGAACTGAAGACATATCATCACAATTGTTTTGCCTATGCTAAGGAGATGGTGCCCCCCCCCTTGAGTAGCCTGGTGACCTGAGAGCGAAGTCGAGCACTTTACAGTAGACCATTTTAACGAGGACCAATACCGTACTCCCTCGGTCCCATCACAGGCTTCTCAAAATGGTTACCCACCCGCACACTGATTGCAGGTGTGCTTCATTTTCGAAATGTAATATACGAATTGAGGGATACATTTTTCAACATTAATATAAATCGATATTGATTGCGTATGCTGAATAATTCTCAAAACTATTCTTCTAAAGATCTAAGTCACCAATTTCTTCCCTCTTAATCCATGAGAGCTACAAGAACAATTACGAAACATAAAACTCCAAAATGGAAAGTCAGAGTACTACTTTTACTACTCCTACCTCTCACACTATTACTTCCTAATTAACCGAGTGCTCTTTCAGCCACGAATGGGTACTTTTATTGTGTGCTGATTCAAGAGGGGAAGTGCACCACAGTGAACTGATTGCAAGGACATGGTCTTCAGTAGAACACCAAAGTCAAGCATCACTACGATCAGTGAATCATAGGTGTGTGGTATCGGTTCGCGTTAAACTGTTCAATCGTGAAGTGATAGACCTCGCTCACACCTCATCATGCTACTAAAGAGGAGACCTCAGCATAGGATCAAAATGGTGATAGCATGTCTTCAGATCATCCTCAGGGATGTTTTCCAGATTGTCAACGATAGCTGATTTTGCAGCTTTAGTGCGACGTAAATAAATTACTACTACTATCTAGAGAGGAGGACATGACGTTTTTTGAGCATCTTGTGGTTTGAACACGCTCTGTGAAAGATGTAAACTGAAATGAAGAAATTAGTTATAAAATTTGAACCTGCTGCTTCCGAGTTACAGAGTATTTGGTGAAACAGCAAGATTTCTATTCCGAGAAGGTGCATCCCCTCTGCGGAAGATCAAAATGGTGACAGGATGTCTTTCAGGAAATGACGAGATGGTCTTTGATAAGTTAAATTTCAATCGGTCAGTACAGAAAATGATAATCACTGAGATAAAATCAGGAAACGCATAAGAGCTTGATAAAAAACATAAACTGAGTGCACGAATTAATGTTGTTGAATTGAATGAAGATGTGTTACAAAATTCACAACTGCAGTTGTTTTACTCTTTCTGATTAAGATTCTTTGCATTGATAGGCACAAATTTGTTTTACACTTAGTACTTATTTTGAAGAATATGATATTTCAATTAAGCACTGTATTTTATAATATATATAATAATATATGAATTGACTTTTTTTAAACGCTTTTTTATATTTGTCAACTACTGTTTTACGAACGATATTTTCCAGTGGTAGTCAATGTTAAGCTTTAATATTAGATTTACCGGTTTTACAGCAATGCTAAAGGTTACTTCGGTGAAAAAAAAAGTATTAGAGTATTTACCTTTAACTCAATGTCTATGTTCTTGTTTAAAGAGACATAGCATATCTAATTTAAAAGAGCATCTGCATACATATTTAAACTTATAATAATTGTATTCGACACCACTAAGTGGTACATTACATATATATATGCATTAAAGGGTAAATGTCCTACAACATTTCTTAAAGACGCATTTTGTAAAGGCACCTTTTGCAAAATTATTTTAGCCATCAGAGAGCAAAGAATTTAAAAAGCACATATAGTAATCCTCAATTATACCTTTGTATGCTTTTTTTTAAAAAAATGCTTCGAACTTTAATGGTTTTAACCTGCTTTTCCAATACGAAAACTATATATCAAAAATCGTTAAAGTGGACAGCTATGCTTTTTATAAACCTTGCAATATTAATGATACTCGTCGGATATTAATGCGTCAGCACATTTTCTATAGCTACCAACTTCTACAGTTATTAGGAAAGATTTTACCAAGTGGTGGTAAAAAAATTATTTAAACTAGCAAGCATTTTATAAAAATCAAGCTTCTTCGCCATTACTTAAAATCATAGTTTCATAACTAATCAACCTCACTTGTATGTGTTTGAATTACTGATTCATCCGTGTGGATAAAACAGTTTTTAGAAACTTTCAAAATCGATTTATCAATTTTAACCAAGTTAACCAGTATCTCTAGAAAACTAAACAAATAATAGAGAATCTCTAAAAGAACATTAAAAAATTTACAACTTTCAATAATTGAAAAAAAGGGAAAAATAACAGATGAGGAAGTCAGTTGCCAGCTACAGCAGGCAGGTACTTTGTATCACCTCATATCAAGTCAAATATATATCAATATATGTTTGTTTAATGTCTGTTTGTAATGTTAGTTTGTTTAATAGATCATTGAACTATTTTAGTTATTTGTATTCTTTTACTTTAGCCTGTGAATGCGGAAAAGGAGCAAATTGCACATTCGAATCAGAGTTTATAGTTCTAGAGAAAAAAAAGTGTATTTGCCCTAAAGGTTCAACTGAAATTGATGGAGTTTGCATTAGTAAGTTTGAATACTAATAGTCTTAATTTTTTTAAGCAGCTGTTAAAATAGTTAAATATTTATTTAAATGTAAAGAATTGAATATATATATATATATATATTGTTAATTTTAGTATAAAATATATTTGAATGAAAAAAGGGTGAGGTTTGAAATATTTATGCACTCAAGTAATTATTTGCTTACTTGTGGTACCTACTTTTTCAATAAAACGAAATGCAATCCGATGAAAAATATAATAAAGAGGAGAGAACAAAATTAAAAGGACATTTTAGTAAATTTTAAAGCAAACACGTCTTGACATCAAAATAAAATTTTATGTTCAATTTTATGTAATGTTATTACATTATGTTTTTTAAATGCATAAATTAATTATTCATAATTTTTTTAAAAATAAAAGCACTTAAAGGTAATGAATATTCATTAATTTAAAATTTTCGTTCATTTGCTTACTTTAATTTATTGATTCTGAAAACTATTTTATGTCTTTTAAATCAGTACTTTTAAAATATTTTTTTCATTATTTTCTTAGCGTGTCTGAAAAATATCTGGTTTTTATATGTTAGTTTGGTAATTGTGCTGAACTTGTATCAGTTAGTAAAAAAAGATTCAGTTTTTATCAGTTAGTAAAAAAAAAATTAATATCTTCTTAGAGCACACTTTCAGTTGATTTTCGGAAATAGCATGTAATGCTATGTCAGTTAATTATTGTAAAATTTGATTTTTTTTTAGAATTTAAGTTCTACGTCTTTCAAAATTGATGCGTTTATACTACATTCATTTTTTTAAGATCCTTGTGATAAGAAACCTTGTTTGAATGGTGGAACTTGTCAACCAAATGGGAAAGACTATAAATGCACTTGTGTACCTCCCTTCAATGGAACAAAATGTGAGATAAGTAAGTTTATTTTACATTTGGATTTTTTATAATGCTGATACGAATTATGGAACCAATAAACTTTAACAATACAAAGCATTCCCTTTATTGTACAGGTCCGTGCGACAAGAATCCATGCCAAAATGGTGGGACGTGCAATGTGGAAAAAACAGGCTTTAACTGCAAGTGTGTGAATCCGTTTAAAGGAAATGTTTGCCAAATAGGTATATCATCATTTTATAATCATTACTCTGTCAGAAAAATTGGTCCGATGTCAAACCATGTTAATGGTGTATTGAACTATAACATCGTGCAAGTTTTCTACAATCGATATAAGGTGTTAAATTTAACCATTGGAATTGAGCAATTGTATCATGGAATCAAATTTAAAATGTTGTAATTTGCTCGATAGTCTAGTCAGTGTAGGAATTTTTTAAGGATACAGAAAAATTGAACGATATTAAGGGTTGAACAACCTTGGAAATTTACAAAATTAAACTTATTTAAGTCTATAAATCATGTAGTTTAATATTGCACAACGCAATAACAGGTACAAAAATAGTCCACCAAGATTATTGAATTTGTATTAAACTATTCCTCACAGAAATTGACAGTTTCCCGGATTCAAAAGGCATTTAAGTTTCATTACTTTTCATTCAGTAGATGCCAGATATCAGGGCAAGTATTTGAAGTTAAGGATTATTGCAGTGATCAGTAAAAAATGTAAATAAATGATAAATGAATTAAAAGAGGACTCATTCGTTCGTTCGTGAACTCTATAAATATTTTTCTTATGTGGCACCTTGAAATTGAATATTTCTCTATCTATTGGCAACATTATAGTTATTATTCAATTTGCTAGGTTGTTAGTAATTTAAGTAGAGTAAGAAAATTAGTTTTACCTTAAGTAATTATCCAGATTAATTTAATTGTTGGTTTATTGAGTTAGTTTCAGTAATAATTTAAGTTATGTTGAACAGTTTGTTGTATGCAAAATATTTCTTAGAATATTTCTGCGTGTGTGTGTCTTTTAAATTAAAAATTCAGTTATGAAGTAATTATTTAGAGTTATTTCTAATAACCAAAATGGCTGTTGAAATTTTAAACATTAAAATGGGGTATGGTGTAGTAGACTGTTATACCTATTATTGGTGACAGAGGTTTGCTTTTTTGAGCAATATCATATATACATTATACGATACTCTAGTTATGGATAGAGAGGTGAGTGATGAAGTAGTATAAAACATGTAACAGAGAATTGTGGTGATTTTTTTTACCCTATCTCCTGTCAGATATGGAAATAGTTTTCATACTTCTGCGGTTAACTATGATGAGATATCTCAAATTCATGCTTATGGTAGTTTGTGCAATTTAATGACTGCAAAACAGATTTTAAAATACTACTACATAAAGAATTTTAACAAAAACTTGGACATCTCTCGATAGTACTTAAAAT
Source organism: Parasteatoda tepidariorum (assembly GCF_043381705.1). Taxonomy (NCBI): domain Eukaryota; kingdom Metazoa; phylum Arthropoda; class Arachnida; order Araneae; family Theridiidae; genus Parasteatoda; species Parasteatoda tepidariorum. The sequence continues at coordinate 4,803,989 of NC_092212.1, read as the reverse complement.
TGAAATCAAAGCACTTCCGAAAGCAAAGTAAAGAAACCTCAAAGTAAAAAAAAAAAACCTCATTCAGCAGCTAGACAGTGGAAAAGTTTGGTTAATTCACTATTTAAAACTAATTGGGGGATGGGTTGAAGAATTAGAATAGTTAAATATAGTTGGGCTGTGCATTAAATTTAGTTTCAATTAAAGTTTACATGTTGTACAGAAGTAAAAAAAAATGAACCTAATGATTGGATCTTCACGTTCAATATTAATGATGCGAGGGGATAATCTCACGTGTGCTAATTTTTTAGAGCTGGAGATATTTTAAGTAACGAAATCAAACACTAAAACGTACTTTCTTTGAATTAAAAAACCTTTGTTTGTCAGAACTCCAAAATATAGGGCGTAGCCACAATCTGGGAAATAGTTTACCCATAGTTTGATCAAGAGAGCAGTCAAAACTTTGAATCAAATACGTTAGAAAAAAAAGTATATTTATTAAAAAAAAAAGTACGTTTTTGTGTCTGATTTCGTAAGCTAAAATATCATTTGCAGTATACAATTAGCATATTTGAAGCTACCCCCTCGTACCATTAAGATTGTGTCCTAAATCGTGAAGATCCGAACATTGGATCAACAGACATTCAGAGTGGCCCTTCTTAGCTTTAGAACACGATATATGAAAAAGTTAAAAGTTGACCAAGATTTTCACCATTAGGGCTGGTTTCATAATAAAAACCTTTTTTTAGCTGTCACTAGAGGAGAGTTCAATAATTTCAAGAAGGAACATAATATTCAACGCAACAACCCTTTCTTCTGCTTGACTGCAATTATTCCGCGTTTCTTTTAAAATCTATGACACACGTGCCACAAATGAGAAAATATGCAATAGATTTATCATGCATATTTATTCACAGATCCTTGCACAAATAAACCATGCCGAGATAGAGGTACCTGCAGGGTTCTTGGGAACTCATTTAATTGCACCTGTGAAAAACCTTTTTCAGGAAACACTTGCGAAATTGGTGAGTAGGAAGTTATTTCTCTTTTAAGTATTTAGCCGCCATTTTAATTGTTTTTTATAATTTCCTTATTCTAAATGATAAAATGTTTTCGTATTTTGTTTTCTAATAGTTTGAAAAGCATATTCTTTTAATCTTGTTCCAGTTTATGCAAATCCATATTAATGTGTGAAAGGATTATATGTGATATACATGTGCAGAAAGGATTTGAGTGTGCAGAAAGGACATGTGCAGAAAGGATTCATTTCACCAATTAATGCTTCAGTTTTTATACATATATTATCATGTTAAAAACACAACCTTTATAGACTTGTTCCCCTTTTTTTTAAAGAAAAAGTACATAGATGCCAACTTGCTCCGGACAGCAAATATATATTTTAAAGTGGTAGTTTATCAATCGTGATTTTTGGTTTAATAAATTCAATATAGTAAATTTTTATCCACCACTATTTCTAAATAATTCGTAGGTTTATATAATTCACTATTTCCTAGTGATTATGTCGTATAGTACGCCATACAAAGCAAGCAATAATAGTCAAATATTTGCAAAATTTACTCAGTAATTATTTACTGTTTTTTTTAAAATTATTTTGGCATGTCTGGAGCAGTTGGCATCTCTGAGTCTTTTTTGACATCAATGACTTTGTAAAATCTCATTTTTGAAATCGGATTGCCAGTCAGTACAATTGTTTCCGTATGATTGTTCTTTATTTTAAATTATATAAATTATTACACCTGACCAATTTTTTTCAGACCCTTGCACTGTTGGTCCTTGCAAGAATGGTGGCACATGCAGCCTTTATGGCATTAATTTTAAATGCCAATGCAAATCTCCCTATTTTGGAGAAACATGCACGAAAGGTAAGTAACGCTGCTTTTATCTGAAAATGTATTTTTTAAATGTTAAATAAAAAGAAAAACCGCCAGTGTTTAATGATTTGTTTTAACTTATTCCAGATCCTTGCACGAGCAATCCATGTCTTAACGGTGGCTCTTGTACATTTGATAAGAATGGCTTCTACAAGTGCGCATGTAAACTTCCTTATTCTGGAAAGAATTGTGAAACAGGTAAAGCACAAAACAATTATTCTGGTTTTAAAAAATGAATGAAAGTTTAATCCGTTCATTACAAGCGCCGTATTTGTCCGGCACTCATGAGATGAACTGTGTGTACAAAGCACCGTATTGCATGAGGGCCGTATTTAGTCAGAGTGATACTGTTTGATAACTAATAATATTACTAACAATATATTTTTAAAGAACTTAGTAAGTATGTTGCATTTTTATTTATAATGCTTACAAAATCTCCAAATATAGTTATATAATCTTTAAATAATAAAACCCAAATATCAACTTACTGAAATGCAATGTGAACACTTCACGGCACGATTTACCGTTCAGTGGCGTTGCTTGCTATAATAAATTGCCACAACTGAAAGGTTAACAAAGTAAAAAGAAAAAAAAACTTAATAAATAATACTGGGCTGAAAGTAAGACGGAAAAGAGAAAAAACGGCGGATAGAAATATTTAATTGACTTTCGTGCGGCGTAAGACAAGCTTACAATTCTTTAACGTGTGAACAGAAAAAACGAAGAGTCATTAGATACGCTATAACCAGGGTTGAAAGCCTATATATACCGAGACGGAAAAGAGCAAAAACTAGTACGAAAGTCATTTTTGTCGAGGAACATTACATTTCTGTAACTGCCAAGAGAAGAGAATCAAGTTACTTTTTCTAAAAACTGGTTCAAACTGAACTGGTTTTACTACCAGCTCCTCCATTTTTTTCGTCTCGCTTTCACCGATAGTTATAACTGTTAAAAAAAAAGAAAAGAAAAAAACATCGGCAGTCATGGATATTTTACTTTTTCGAAAACAGGAAATAATTATAACTTCGATAGGCATGGATAATTTAATTATTGCTTGTTTAGGAGAAGTAAAATATCCATGACTACTGTGATGCCACAATTGGCATTACATGTATCTTACCTTTTGAAATATCGTTAATTAATTAAACTTATTTTTCTAATCATATTAATCGAATTATATTTAAATTAAATCAATAAGTTAATAATTATTGAAGCTAGCATAAAATACTTTAGTCTTTTCTTATCAATTAATGTAACGGCTAACTTTTTATTTCAATGCTAATGTAGACTAATTAGTTCACTGTTTGTCACACTTAATCGAAGACAAACATCTATTTATAACTCATTATTATTAATGTTTTACTGCAAATATGTTTCAGTTACAGGGTTATAATAATTCTCTCAGTCTTGTTGGGGATTCGCGATCGCCTAGGTATTTTCAAACCTAATATTTATTATGCGGGGTAGGCTTTATTTTGGCTATGTTATATTTCTATAACTTGCCAATTTGGGTTATTATTTGTCTATTATAAATATGACATTTTTAATATGCTAATTCTAACTTAAATAAATCAAATTTTTACTTAAACGATTTAATTTATTTTTCTGGAGACAATATTTCAAATATGGCGTCATCATAACTACCGACATCATAACAATCGACTTTTTTTTAAAACTAAGAATTGAATTGAATGTAGGGTTTAACGACTTCGTGCCATTAAACCCGACTCAATTCTTAGAATTTTTTTTTTTTAAACATTGGTAGTCACATGAATATTTTACTTTTTTCATAACAAGCAATAATGAGAAGATATTTCATACCGGTTTTTACACTTTTTCCCGCCTTTCACAATCCAAAAATTAAATAGATCAAAGGTTTTACCGTCAGTTTAGATATGCAAATAAACTATTCAGGAAAATCCAAAAAAAAATTTAGTTGCAATGACAAATGTGTTTTTTTTTTCATTTAAGCTTTATATATATGGTAAGTAATCATTACTGTATGGTCAGGTCCTAAACCAAGTCCGCGTATTAATCAAGGCTGAATGATGATTTGGTATTGCTTTTTCTTTTACCTTAAAGAATCTATAATGAGCGATTATCCCTTTCTGCTTTGTTTGAATTTATGAATGAGAGTGGTATTTTTCAGTCATATTATCCAAACCCAATGTAACCTTGATTTAATTTTATTTACAGAACCATGTAAGCCTAATCCTTGTCAAAATGGGGGAATTTGTAAGGAAGTTGGTACAAAATTTGGATGTGAATGCAAAGATCATTATGAAGGTGATAAATGTGATTTAGGTAAGTAAATGTATATGTTTAACTTACCTACAATTAGTTTGGATATGAAGATTTCAATTTAAAGTTATAAGGCTGACGCTAAAAAAACAAGAAAAAGAAGAAAAAAAAATCTTTGTGTTAACCACTCTCAAAGTTCAAATCCGTAGACTTGATTCGAATTCAACCCAGAAAACAAGGTTTTCTGTATCTATGCTATCATTAATTTTTAATGCTCAATTCCAAATTTCTACTGCAATTAATGTAAATATCGCAGATTAAGCATGTATTTCATGTTTTTGAATCACGATTTTGTGCATATATGCTATCATTAATTTTTAATACTCAATTTCAAATTTCTACTGCAATTAATGTAAATATCACAGATTAAGTTCGTATTTCATGTGTATCCATCTAATCATGGCTGTATTCATTTTTCAATGGCAATTAATGTAAATCTCTGATCAAGTTTGTACATACTTCTAATCATGGTTACTTTATTATAATGTTACCACATTGTTGCATTATTCAAAATGTTTTATTCACTGTATATAATTTTCATAATGAATGGGGTAGGGGCCGCTGCACGGCCTAGGCACCCAGTTTTTTTAAACAAAGAACGAAAGAAAACAAGGGAACATTGGAACGAACTAGCTTAGGTGGAGATTATTTGCATGGAATGGAACCAACCCACATTTATAATACACGGGGTTGAAGACCACGAAAATCACCACTGAGGACATTCGAATACAAAACTTAAGATAAATGCAGTACTGCAGCGAAATAAATGCGTGAACTTAAGTTCTTTTATTACAGAAAAAATATTAATGTATGCAATAATAACATTCGACAAAGTGGACCTTGTAGTCAATGTAACACAGTTAAAAAGTTCTAATGACAGTTCTAAAGAAAATGTTTAAAAAAATTAGGTCAGCAAGTATCGCAAATTTTAGTGTGTAAAGTTATTAATTATGGCTATTTATGTCCCGGAAAAGGTCGTAGTAAAACTATCTTATAAGTAACTTTTTAACTAGAAATAAAGATATCATAACATAAGTACTAAATTGTTTCCTATGGTAGGAAATAACTGTTAATAAATTCTGCGAATCTCGGTTTTTGCTTATGCAATTTAGAAATTAAATGGTATAACTGAATGCCTTCACACCGTTTTTATAGGTATTATGCTACTATTATGTTTAACCATTTTACGAAAGAGCCATTTAAAAGAAAATCTCTTAAAAATTAGAAAGTGGCAATGTCTAAAAATTTGTTTAATTTACGTATATCATTGGTTTGTCAAATTGCCACTACAAATTCACTTCTCAAATATATATGATGCATTTCTCTCAATAACTATTAAACAAAGCCATAAGGCCTCAAACGTCCAGTTCCGTTACAACGAACGAACGATTACTATTAAAATAGAATTTGGGTTTATGCGTACAGCTGGTTCACTTTTTAAATAATTTGCGCAGACTAGTTATAAAAAACCATGCGGAGGCTTCCTGATATAGGAGGTGAGAGTTATGTCTGACTAAATGAGTTCCATTGACAGAACCGAAAACCACTACCCTTTTTTGGAAAATAAAAAAAAACTATTGAGTGGTAGCCATTTAAAATTCAAAGCTTTCAGAACTTTTCATAATTTTACCAACATTTTAAAAGCTTTACCACTGATATGTTGGAGTCCTAGTCATAGTGCTTTGATTTTATTGGGCACCTAGGCCACGAAGCGGCCCCTATCCCATTCATCTGGAATTTTAGAACAGTTTTGGTTGAGCAATGAGGTAAGCAGGCAATGGAGTTGCTTTTATGAATGTTTCAAGCTCTTTGCTTGAATAACTAAAAAGGAATCAAAAATAAATTGAGCAGCTTGCTCTAAACTGTGTTTGTTTGATTTTGGAGTTGTTCAGAATTGTATCAGCATGAGTAAACGTTATTTTCAGAAAGGTTGATGAAATTATTTGTTTTGATAGTTATGATATGAGGCGTCGGAGGTGAAATGTGCAGCTATTGGTCTGTAGTTTTTATCTTTGATATAATTTTCAAATTTAAAGATTTCATTAAAATTTGCTGTTTTACATTCTATGGCTTTATCGAAAAAATCTGCGTTTAGCTTGTATATATGCTGTGATAGAGTTGGTATTTTGAGGTCTGCATGTATATTGGTATTCCGGATGAACCATCTTGCACAGGTTATTTTTCTAAGGATCTTGTTTTGGCATTGGTTTAATTTCTTCAGTAGATGTTGAGGTATCGTTGTCCAGGCAGGTGAGGCATAGGTAAGTATTGGGCGGATCATTGCTGTATATAGTAGCTTCTTTAGTTTAAGTGACATATTCTGATTATATATTAATGGTTGTATGGCTATTATTGCTGCATTTTGGATTAATATTGTGCTTTTGATGTGATCATTCCAGGTGAGTTTGCTATTGATTATAAGGCCAAGATAATTTGCTTTTTTAACTATTGGTATTGGTATGTTGAACATTTTTGGTTGAAGTTGTGGAAGTATTTTAATTCTTCTTTTTTGTATAATTAATATTTGTGATTTTCCAGCATTTACTGCAGTTTTCCATTTTAAGCACCAGTCTTCTATTTCGTCTATATGGTCTTGTAGTTTTTGAAGAGCATGATTTGGGTTTCTGGATTTAATAATAATACCGGTATCGTCTGCGTAATAGGCTGTTATGCTGTTATAATCGGCTTTGTTTATAGGAAAATCATGAGTGTATAATATGTATAATATCGGTCCCAGAATGCTGCC
>NC_092212.1:4792356-4796571 GCF_043381705.1 Parasteatoda tepidariorum | reverse complement strand
AAAGATTTGGCGAGTAGTCATCTACGGGAACAGGTGCGGTTTTTCAATAGAGCTCCTCCGCCCACCTCATCAATCATTCAGGTAGGGGAGAAACTTTTAGGCGAGATCTATAAAACAGCGTTAATTCAAAGTATAACTAAATAGTTTTATTTTGGTATTCAAAAATTATATAGCATTCAAAGTAATGGTGAAAAAAATAAATCAAACAATTACAAATCCTCCCACAAATAAACTGCTAAAGAATTACTTTGATTACCAGTTTCATCTTTTTACCATGATTGACGCGCTTTTATCTGGCACGTATTTGTGACAGTCGGCCCGAAAGGATTAATGGAAAATTCTTTTCAGCTTTTTACCATTTCTTTTGAATAAATCTAATTTTGATTTCTTCTATTAAAATTTTTTTCATGCATTTCAGTTTCTTAAGTTACACAAATAATATTTGAGTTTAAGATATATCTTTATTTCTTAAGCAGCATTTTAAACGTGACCTGTAACTAATTACGTGAAATCAGCTATATTATATATATATATATAATATATATATATAAATCTTTCATGAAAACTATTTTTGGTTTTTAACATTTTTTAAGAAAATATTTTACAATTTCTTATAATTTTTATTGTTTAGAATGTAATTGCGAAAATGGGCACTGCAAGAGAAATAAATCTGGACAGGTTGTCTGTGAATGTTTACCAGAATATGGAATGTATAAAGATAGGATTTGCAAAGGTATTTATTTGTGTTGTTATTATGCTGCTTAGCTTATATTAACTTCCATCTAAGTAAAATAAATAATAGATTTTTTTATGCCTTTAAAATATAAGCTATTTTATTACTTTTGTGAGTGTAAATTTTGCAGTTATTCTTACCGATTACCTATCGAAAAATGTTTTTAATTAATTATTAAGTAAACTATTAAGCAAAATAATTAAGTAAAAAAATGACCAGCTCCTCAAATTTAGATTAAAAATAAATTTTATCCAACACATGCATAATTGCGAAATTTTAATTTCGCCGAGGATAATTTTCTCTGGCGGTAGAAAAACGATTTTTTTTTTGATTAATGAACGGAAAATCTTTTTTATTTTGTAAAAAATTCAAAAAAGCAACATATAATCATTATGCACTTATATAAATATTAATCAATATGCAGTGATGATTGAAATTTACAGCCACTTTATGGATTTACAACCACTTTAAATGCAAAATTGAAATTTTTCTCCGAATGCATATATCAGGGCTAATAAAATCACCGGATAATAAAATCAGCCGCGTTATAAAATCAAATCGGCAAGAACCGAATCATTACAATGTTAATACAAGTTAAAGACATCCTTTAATAAAATCAAAGCCGCAGCTTCAATTGCTTGACTTGAATGAAGTTTGGAGAAACCTATCTCACTCAACAAGGGGTTGAATTCTTATCTTACTTTTTAATGAATGAACCATAGAAGGGAGAGAAGTTTCTTTTGTTATCCATCTTAACAGAGAACATGAATAGATTTCCAAAAACTGTCTGTGCTCATGTTTCATATTATTTAAGCCGTTTGAGTAAATTATAGTTAAAGTTAGAGCACATATCATTTTTAAGTTTGTTTGATGTTAAATTTTATCAGCATGCTGAAAAGGAAGGATTTGAGTCTTAAAGATAAATTCGAAGTGTTGCAAAACTATGATAAGCTTCCTAAATGTAGTCAACGTGAAGCTTCAATTAAATTAGGGATTTCCCAAACTGCTCTTTTCTACATTCTGAAACAAAGGATAAATATTTCCGAGGAAATAAAAAAGAATGGAAATCTGTCAAGAAAGCGTGAACGTGAAGGAGAATCGGATTGATTGAATGTAGGGTTTAGTGGCACAAAGTCCAAATGAGGACATGCTGAGCCAGACAATACAGTAAAATTGTTCTAAAGCCTAAGTACATACAAAATTTAATTGTAGCACAATTGCAGGAGAATCAAAGGAAATTGAAATGGCTCTGTTAGAATGGTTTAAAAATGCACGTAGACGAAGAATTCCAATTTCCCGTAAAATTTTATTTCACAAAGCACAGGACTTTGATAACTTATTTGGTGATTCTGATTTTAAAGTTACAGATGGGTAGCTAACCCGATGGAAAGACCGCAACAACATTGTTTATCGTAAATTGCATGGTGAAAAGCAAGATGCTGGTTTTAGCTCTGCCGCCGATTGGGTAAACGACGTGTGGCCAACACTCATCAAGGACTATAAACTAGAGCAAATTTTCAACACAGATGAAACAGGATTATTTTTCCGAGCACTTCCTGAACACACACTGCTGTTTAAAAAAGAATCGACTGGTGGATGCAAAAAAATGAAGGAAAGACTAACCGTGCAACATGACAGGAACTGTGAAAATAAAAACCTTTAGTGATAGGAAAGAGTTTATAACCTCGATGTTTTAAGGGAGTAAAACATCTGCCCACCAGTTATGCCAACAGCTATAACGCATGGAGGACTTCCAGTACCTTCAAAAAATTTCTTCTTGAATGGGACAAGGAGCCGAAAAACGAAAAGGTCGTCTTACTTTTAGACAATTGTTCTGCGCAGCCTGCTGATGAGGACTTGCGTTTGAAAAACATTAAATTAGGGATTTTGCCACCAAACACTACAGCTGTTATTCGATCCCTTGATCAGGGAATAAGATCATTCAAGTTTCATTACAGAAAAATGGTTGTTCAAAAAATCATTAGTGACATAGACTGTGACAGCTCTTCGGAACTCTTAACTGCAAACAAACTGTCGAAATCCCTTACTATCTATGCATTTAATTCGTAACTCACATGGGACATTGTTTCAACCCAAACAATATCAAATTCCTTTAAAAAGTGTGAATTAAGCACTGGCGATGGAGCTGATAACTGCTTCGAAGAAATGATCAGCAATGAAGAAAATGAAATGGACAAGAATTTTCACGTTGCGTAGCTATTGACGATAACCTTCAAACATCAGGAGAAAAATCTGATTCTGAAATTGTTACAGACATCAAAAATTGTAAAGTTAGTTCCAATCAAGAAATGAAAGAATCAGACTCAGAAGATGAAATGAACTCATCAGTGCCATCTTCAAAATGGAAGTCAGAAAAGTATTTAATGTATTGCAGCAAGCTTTATAACAAACAGGAGGAAATATCGAAAACTATTAAAACTTCTATAAAGTTAATTTTAAATACTGCAACTCAAGCAACCATTGATCGGTTTTTCGCAAATATTTTCAAAATTTAATCTTACGTAGGATTTTACTTTATTAAAATAATTAAATTTGTTAAAATAAAGCATTAATGTTGTCATTATTTCTGCTTTTAAAGTGCGTGCATTTAGAATATATCTGAAAAATTTGATTTTTTTTCAAATGTTGTTTCTTAATAAAATGTTTTCTTAATAAAATCAGTCGCTTAATAAAATCAAAAGAGCATAAAACGAAAGTGATTTTAATAAACGGCGGGCATTGTATATGTAAAAAGTAAAATTAACATTAAGGGGTTCAAGCCTTAGATCGCATTCTTGACCAAATTATGACTGTCATATTTCCAAAATTAAGGCTACCACCTGCATTTTTGGGGGTCAGAAATCCCAACCGGACGAAAAAAAACATGTTAATTCAGAGAAAGTACGTCTTTGTGTCTAATTTCGTAACTTTGAATATCGTCTGCACTATTTATTTTGTATATTTGAGGTCACTAACCTCAAATCATTAAGAATAAATCCTAGATCGTGAAAATCCGATCGTTAGATCAAAGTTAATGAGGGAGGTCCATTTCTTTTTGCGCAGTGTACATCGAAAAAGATCAGTTGCTTATTGATTATGTATAGGCCCTACCGACTCCCATTAAGTTGAAGTTATTCTCACAAAAACACGATGCCCATTTGCATTGGATTCTATTACCATAGGAACACACATGATATTGATGTGGAAAACATACTGACCAGAAGGGGTTGCAAGAGAGTCCTAACTACCAACTTCCAGCTCACTTTTCAAGAAACGTATATCGATGTAAAATTAATTGTGATATGTGTGTCGTTATGTTTGAAAAATGTGCTATTGAAACGGAAACAAAACGAAAACGGAAGTAAGGTAATAGTAGATAATATATATATATATATATATTATCTACTATTAACTTACTTTTGTGTTCGTTTTGTTTCCGTTTTTAGTTCGGTTTTCTTATTTCGTGTGTTTAGGGCATTGCT
>NC_092212.1:4781098-4791510 GCF_043381705.1 Parasteatoda tepidariorum | reverse complement strand
TTTATATATATATATATATATATATATATATATGAATGCAGCTTCAAGAATTCGAACCAGAAATTCTAACTTCAAAATTCGAACTGTTCAAAAATTGAAATAAATTAATAAAATAAATTATTTATCTACAAATTATTTATCTCTCATTAACGGTATTTATATATATATATATATATCCCCCTCAAATCCTGCTAGCTGCCTCACCGTGGCGTGGTACGTCGGGAGCTTAGCTCCTGGTAGGGCCACCCTAGGCGTGAAGGCCATTCCATTATGCCCAGCTAATGCTAGCAGGTGAAACTATGGAGCTAAATCAGTCTTCTACCTTTGGTGCTCCAGGTCATTTTAGGCCAACAGAAGCTGTAACACTTTCCCCTGTACCATGAGTCTAGTTCAATCCAGTTCTCATACTGCATCGCCTGTCGCGCAGGTTAATCAGAGGCGCGTTCCTGGTTTAAGCAGAGGGCCAGGTTCGACAAGTACGGGTTCCTCCACCGCATAGTTGGTATTTCAGAAAACGACCTGGAAGTGCTTTGCTTTTTGAGGGACCTAGAAGCCAGCAGACTTGTTTATCTCGCTTTGCAAGTGGTCACTTGAGGTGTCTCTCGTATGTTCAGGGGCAAAAGACTTTTGGACTTTGCACTAAATGTAGGACTGCTCAGGCTTCGCCCGAGCATATTCTAAACTGTATCGATTTTAAGATCGACGAGGTTTTTTCAAAACCTCATCTGTTTTTAGACTTCCTGGACATTTTTGGACTTATGGAATTGGTCTAATTGGGATGGACCTCTTGGGGATTAGAAACAACAACATATATATATATATATACGAATTTCATCATTAGTTCATCTAACACAAGAAAAAAGTCCTTCGCATGAATTTGCAATCTTGGTGGGTATGCAAAGTTAAAAATTTTGGAGTAATATTTTGAGTTCTCAAAATTTGGAGTGAATCAGGAGTCTAATTGACTAATGTCCTGTTATCTGGGATTAGATGAGATTTGAGGTAGCGCTCTCAAACCATTAAGGTTGAGTCCTAAAACGTGAAGGTTCGATCATTAGACCGAAAGTTATTTAGGGTGTTCAGTTTATTGTTTCAGGCACTGCACCCCTATTTGATTAGCTGTAAGGTTTTAAAATTATTCCAATTTACTCTTAGTTTATATCGTAATTAGCGTTGTGAAATCTTGTGGAATTAGTTGGGATTATTTTACAAAATATTTTAAAGTGTATTTTTCCCTTTTTAGAATGTGACTGTGGCAAAAATGCAAATTGTACTTTTGATAAAGGTTGGTTTAAGGACGATACGAATTGTTTGTGCCCAGATGGTAAAACATTGAAAAATACGCGTTGCAAAGGTAAGTAAAAGATTTCTTATACATATGACTTTTGATTGCAACTGAAAGGCTCTATGTCCGATATGGATAAGTCAAATTAGTCTTACAGATGACATTTTTGCATAAAACTGTTCCTTAACACTATCTCAGCGAACATGCTACAATTTCACGCATGAACAAATACATGAACAGCACTTAAAGAGACGTCAACTTGCTCCGAATAGCAAATATATATTTTAAAGTGGTAGTTTATCAATTGTGATTATTTGTTTAATAAATTCAATTAAGTAGATTTTTATCCACCACTATTTATAAATAATTCGTAATCTTATATAATTCACCACTTCATAATTTCTAAAATTTCTTAGCTTATTTACCGTTTTTCAAATTATTTTGGCGTGTCCGGAGCAGTTGGCATCTCTGCACTTAGAAAGCAATATAATTATATAAATAAAAATATGAGATAGATATTTATGAAATATTCGAGTATTTTATTTCTCAAAACTCGAACCAAGCAACTGAAACCCTCAAAATCTGTCATCAATTGACATTCTGCTTTTAATCTTTCTATTATTGCTTATAGGCAACAGTTGTTTATTGCTTGTTTCATTTGAGATAACGATATCAGATAACGGATCGAAGTATTGTTTGTCGGTACATTCTTATTTATTATTGATGTGATGTTTGCATATTAAATCAAAATTTTGTCTAAATTACGATCGCGTCAAATTGACTTATATCTATAGAGATAGGTATACCACAAAGGAAATTTCAATATTTCAACGCTTTTGAAGAAAATGGACTTCAATATATATTTAACTCGATCAATGGATAAAAGTCATTACAAGAGAAAAAATAAAAAATGTGAGCGGGTTTTATAATTTTCCATATAAAATTCGAAATGCATCAAAATGACGCGTCCCGTAAACCTAGTGTTAATACTATGTAAAGATAAACAATTTACAATATTCAGAATTTCTTCTTAATGACAGAACGATGAATTGAAAAATTTTATTATCTACATGAAAACCTTAGTGTGTATTTTTCACCAAAAATTTTATTAACGCTAGAAAGATAGTTGGAGCGAATTTTATTTTTTGTTGCTCGGTAATTCTGAAAATAACTTACTGAAAGTGATGAGAATTCGCAGAATTCGTATTGAACAGCCATTGCTCGGATTCGAAAATGGCTCACCGCAATGGAAGGCGAACGCTTCATCCCCTGACCACAACGACTATAATTCATGCATTCTCCTTAAAGAACTGTATAAAACGTAACACTATAATGACGGTGTCACCTTTAGGTGTTTTAATAGATATCACATAACCTCGGGTAATTTATGGTGTGACATACGCTTTGGTATATTTTAAATACCAGTTCAAAAATATTCGTATTTTGACATTTCTGTAATTATAATTTATAGAAAAAAAGAAACTTAATTATCTAAAGAAACCAATAAAACTAAAGAATATAATAGTAAAGGTACGTACCTTCTACTTTTACTATAAGTAAGGAAAGTAAAAGTTTTGCCATATATGTGCATCAGAGGTCACAAAAGTGGTCTATATAGACCCCCAGGGGTCTATTTAACAAAAGCGAGGGTCGATCTGAGCCAGGGCGTCGAATGGGAGTCTAGCATTTCCAAGTTCCTATATGGGTGAAGCCGGTTTCAGTCACGTAAATTCAATCTTAACTAAGTACAGAAATAAGTTAAATGTGGAGTTTCGAGGTAATTTAAGATTAAAATTGACCAATTTTGAACCCAATATAGCGAACCTTGCAAAAAAACACCAGGCACACCCATCTCATTGATTAAGAAGCAATAAATCTGTAGTTACTTTAATTATTATTTCTACTTATTTATAATTACTTATTTTTTAATAAATACTAAGGTATTTAAATTTCAACATTAATATATTTTTCATAAAACTATTGCTACACAATGTACTATTACTTTAAAAAACGTTTAAATCACAAAATAAATGTACAAACACAGTATCTAATAGAGTTTTATTTTAATTAACAGAAATTTACTTTCATAAGGGTCGATGGAGATTATGAAAAATTATGTAGAGGTCGAAGATCAAAAAAGTTTGGCGACCCATGATAACACGCGTAACTGAAATGCTAGTAATCCGTTACATGAAATATTTTTACTCACCAAAACAAATAAATTATAATGCAATTTCGATAATCAAGTCTATAATATATTTTTATTAAGTTACTTATCATTATATTTTAAGATTTTCGATGTCTATTTGCTCTTCACTCAATCTGGAAAGGGCCAAACTGTCGCCTTTGCGATTTTCCAATTCAGCGGCTTTTTACGACCCGCTATCATGTTTGGCATTTTATCAAATAAAAAAATACATTTTTAAATTCATATAACAAATTTTAAATAAATAAAAGCTGGCATTGGGGCAGACTAAAGTCGAGAGAAAAATCTCCAAAAAAGAGAAGAATTCATTAAAAGCTGCTAGATTGGAAATTTGCGACCCCTTCTGTCTTTCAAAGTATACAGCAATTTACAGCCCTTCTAGTGCTACAAATAAAACCTTCTAAGCAGTTTTAAACTGTGACTGGTTCTTATAATACCCAATGATTATCATGTAAATATTAGTGTTAGGGAAAAAGAAAATTATATTTACTAAATTTTATTTTAAATAAAATATTAATTTTAGGTCCAGTTATAATAATTGGACTGTTTTAGTAACTCAAATATTTAAACACAATGCATAAAATTATTGTTTATATTAAATGTGAAGCATATTATCTTCTATAGATTGGATTCTCTAATCTATACCTGAATGAAACAGTAAACTAAGCATTCCTCTAAAATGAATTTTTTACTCAGTGCTCTAATTGAAAACATTGTTAGTTTATGATAGCGAGACATGAGTTGAGAGATCACAATACAAAATATAGAGCCGTGGTGGCAATGGGAATAGAGCGCTTGCCTTCCAATAATGTGTAATGAGCTCGAATCCCAGCGATGACTGGTCGATTCGAATTCCGCGTCTGGCTTGCACTGACAACAGTGCTGACGTAAAATTTCCTCAGTGGTAAAAGGATCATGGGCCTCGTTGCCACCAGGCTGAACATGGGAGGCTTTTGTGGTTTCATCAAAAAGTCTTACACGAACTCAAATCCCCCCCAATATTATCCAGTAGTTCCTTGTCTTCTGGATAGGGTTCAAAATTACTAGGCTACGGAGTTGAACATCGGTAATTTTAAACAAAAAATTGGTTCGGCTGTTCAATGACGGTTATAAAATAAAATAAAAACGCAAAATAAAATGAGGTGTAGAAATATTAAATGCAGTGGGTAGTGGATTTTCCTCCGTATCAACATTTTTCTGTTTTTAATATGCTAAACAAGTTCTAACCCGTTCGGACGTGAATAACTCTGAGAAACAATTTTTATTTCAGCTGCGTGAGATTTTTGAACTGATCTTTGATATTTCTGCATCGCTGATTTCAATTCAGCAATCAGTTTCCAGTAACAAGCTACCGTTTTTTTGTTATTCAATTATAATATTCCTTATAAAGATTTCTTTAAATCAACTAGAATGGATACTAAGTATCCCCACACCTCTGCTGTATGGGAAATGGTAGAAAGGTGGCATAGGATCTCTTAAAATCCACTTGAATGAATACTATGTGTCCCCACATCTCTGCTTCGTATTAAGTGGTCGAAAAATGGCAGTAATACATTTCAGTTAGCGACTCGATATGTTAGGATCATATACTTACTGTCTTAAGTGATAGTTTCATAATAGCTGACAAGTGTATATGTATGTATTTGAACCTATATAATCTTTATGAATGCTTATAGTTACACTTAAAAAAAAACTGAACTAAAAATTCCACTTTTAAAAAAATCTGTAGTTTTCCAAGAAACAAAATCTGTTGCTTTCAGATTAGTTCGGATCAAGTACTTCTATAAATGAGACAAAAAATTAGTTCTCTGTCATTTGCATTCTGTGCATCAGTTTAACAATACAAAAACATAGAAATACAGTAATGTCTTTTTTCAGATCCATGTGAAAATAAACCATGCAAAAATGGAGGAACGTGCCAAACTTATGATGGCTTAACTGTCAACTGTACCTGTACGGATCGTTATTCTGGAATCTTTTGCGAAAAAGGTACATTCAAACAATCTTCTTTTTTTACTAAATATGAGCCAACTCTTGCTACGAGATGGCCTACCAATTTAAATGGGTAGAATTTCAAGCATTTTGAGATTTAAAATCATACAAAGTTAGAAATCAAGACAATATCTAAGAATAAATTTATTTTGAAATGATAGTGGATTTAATTCTCGCCTCGTATGGTATCGTTGAAATTGTGGCAAATTAAAATGCTCAGTACAATGCATGCTAAAATTTGAAAATCAAATCAAATATGCTAACTATCTCATTAGTGATGAATAATTTGAACTTTTGATGAATAATAGAACAAACAAATTGTGTCTATTACACAGATTAAAATCCGTCCCCTGTTATTCTGCGAACTTTTGAAAATAGCTTTAGTTTACAGGAACTTATCCGATCATCAGTTTGGTTTAGTTCGCAGTTAGGTACTTTATTTGCGTTGCACGAGAACTACACAATGGGCTATTGGCGATGGTCTAGGAAACATCCCTGAGGATGTTCCGAAGACATGCCATCGCAATTTTCATCATCTGCAGAGGGGGTGGCTCACCTAGTTTGGTAATTCGACGACCTGGAGTTTGGTTTAGAAGCTGTAATTTTATTGCACAAATTGCTGAGGTCAGAACGTTACAGTTAGCGGTAATGTTATTCAACAAATTTGAACTTAGCCTTAAAAAAACATTACTCTAGTTAATACAGGAGGTAGAGGCACTTAACCCTAATAAACATCATTATGGAGTATACAGGAAAGAGACACTTAAGTGTAAGACCGTCAGCGTAGGATAAGATATTAGGAGAAGTAGCAAATTATTAATATTTAAATAGAACTAAATAAATTTTAAATAGAATTAAACATAACTCAATTGGAATTAAATACGATTTAAGCATAAATTTAAATCAATTAAAATTTAATACAAAGTTTTAACATCGCATATCTCTATGCCCTCATTAGAATGAGAATTGGGGGCCGTCATACTCATGATCACATGACCGGTACACATTCTTTGATGGGTCGAAATTTTCTTCACAATGGCAAAATGAATTTGATTGATCAAATGAGTGCCAGTCAGTTTAATTTAGTTTTTTTAAGGATAGAAGAAATATTTGTTGCATATTTTCTTTTTCTTTTTTGAATTAAAACTTAATTGATCTAGGCCTTAAATGTGTGTAATAAGGCATATGGTTTTAATGCATCTAGTTGTTGTTAGTAATGAACTCTCGTCATTAATAATTTAAATTATTTTGGTAAATTTTATGATATTTTCTATTAAAGGGAAGTGATGTTTAGTTTCACAATTAAGAATGTGTGGTTAATTAAGGTGTCAAAAAATCTATATTATCATTAATAATTGGTAACGAATAGTTTTAGGATTAGAGTTCAATAAAATTAAGCGTCTTGAAATTGAGAGGCCGCTTGGACCACTAAGAAATGTCTATAAACTATAATTTTAATTATTTTTTTTACTTAAAGCTGTGTCGGTTGAATTAGCGAAAAACTAAAGGGACATAATAATATTTTGTATTCTAAATTATGTAAAAGTTTAAGTCAAAAAAGGGAAAAGTTAAAAAAATAAAATAAATAAATATCGTTATTTATCGAAAAAAAGTAAAAATTTAAAAGTGGACGATGCTATGAAACATTTCAAAATATTGACTTCAAATCTAAATAATTATGCTAAGTATGCTAAATTCTGTAAATATTAGTTTACAATTTAAAGGGAGGCAGGGATATGATCCCCGCTCATCTTAGAGGGAAACGAGTGCTTTATCCTCGGTCTCAAAGCTACCAGATAGTTTTAATAAGCATTTTATATTCGGAAACGTTATTTTTGTAGAAAATATTGATTTTTAAGGGGGAAAACAGTGATGAGGGAGAAGCGATTTCTGGGTTAGTGAAATGAGCGAGCAGGGGATAAGCTATATCGATTCCTATCAAGATTAGCTCTTAAAATAAATTATTGGATGACGCCAGTACTTAAAACGTTAAAATTGCTTCAGTCTCGCTATTGCTAAGAAATGTTATGTTAGAGTGATTTAAGAACTTAAAAGAAATTCTTCAAGAGCCAAAGTATACTTTTTATTTTTACAATCTGGTTTAAATAATCATAATAAAAAAAAAACGCTTTCTAATACCTGATAAGGGCTTTCATTGTGTTAAAACTTTATCGTCAAAACTGATTTCAGAGGTTAATATAAATGAAACACAGCTTAATGTTCGGTGGCAAACATTTAAATTTGTTTCCGTAGAAAGATTAACTTTTATAAATGAAAAAAAAATATGATGACGATATTTATCTCCATATTTATTTTTTCTTATTTGCTCGTGGTAGGTATTAGGAGGGGGGGGGGTGCTGTTGTCTTAGAGGAAGATGTATCTCAAAACATTTAAACAGGATATGAAAATCCCCTGCTTAAAAATCCAATCACTGATATACATACTTATCTTTTTTCTTCTTCTCTTCACAGGGCTGTAATTCGTCCAGAAGAAAGAATTTTTTTTTTTTTAATTATATATCCTCTTTAGCTTGCACTAGTTGTAATTATGATACATTTCAATAAAATAATCTACAAGGAGAGATGTAATGACGTCATAAATTACGATAGCGTCATTGATTGAAAAAGTCGCTTCTTAAAATTAAATGTAAATATTGTATTTTTTATGTTATCCACCAATTCTTTCATAAAGTAGACATTTGGTATAATTTTCCCAAAAGAATTGGGTCGGCTGTTAAAGGAAAGTTATAAACATAAATTCCTTATAGCGCTAGATTCTTTACGAGGTGAGCTGGGTTTGAATCCCAGGGATGGCTGGTCGATTCAAATTCCGCACTCGACTCGCACCGACCACAGTGGTGACGTAAAATGTCCTCACTGGCAGACGAATAATTGGTTAGAGTCCCATTGCCGTCAGGCTAACCAAAAGAGGTTAAAATCCTCCAAAAATTTCTCGCACTACTACGAGTTGAACAAGTAATTACAAGGCTATGAAGTTGAACACTGACAGTCATAAACCCAAAGTTGGGTCGACTGATCATGAAACTACCTTGTCACTACTTTCAATTTTAATAGAAAGAAATTGTCCGAAAAATGCACTCTTATAATCAAAAATTTGAAAGTGGTAGAAACGAATAATTTAATTTTCCCGAACAAAAGTAGAAATGAAAAGAGGTATTAGTAAAAAACCTTGCAAAAAGTAAGGCGAGGTTTTTGAGGTTGGCAGATGTACAAAAATACACCTGAGGTAGAAAAATAAGGTTATGCTTAGCACTGAAAATAACCTCATCAATTTAGCAACATTTACACCTCACAAAATCAACCTCATATATAACTGTGAAATAATTTTAGTTTAGATCGGGGGAAATTATTCACACATCAATTGTATCTAGTTGCTTGAAGTACAGAAAAAATAATCCATGAACCTCAAAAACAACATCTCTAAGCAGGTTGCTCTATAGTCGATTTCCATCAACCTCGAGTATGAATTAAGCAACTTCATATACTTTGATCTTGGAGGTAGATTTAAGGTTGTTTATGAAATCAACTTCGAATAAACCTCAAATCAACCTTGAAACCTCTATACAGCTTCATGTAAACCTGAAAGATATCTTAAAATTTTGTAAGTGAAAATAATGATTATCACAATATATTGATAAGATAAATATTTACATTTTGATCTGGTGTTACTTCACAGAACTCTCTTAAAGCTTAAAATGCAGGCAGCAGAAACTGTGCATTTTCTTTTTGTGGCTGCATAGTATCAAGATAATGAAACTGACCGAGTGTTTTTTTTTTCACGCATAGCAAATTAAGTGTAGGAAAAAAAGTTATGATATTAATGCATTTATTTAGCATCATTTCACTAATTATATTATTTCACAAATGGTTTTAAAATGTGTTATTTATTTAACAGCTAAAACTGGTTGTGAAGATTATGGAGGAAACAAGGAGTGCAGGGGGAGAGGGGACTTCTTTACTTGCATTAACGACAAAAAAGACTCATCGAAATACATATGCGACTGCCTGTCTGGATACAAATTAAACAGCAACAAATGCATTGGTAAAACCCTTAATTTATTTGCTCTAACTTTGCCTTTAATGCCTACCGGGCTGTGTAGGGGTCAGGGAACTGGCCTATGGTTCTGGGTTCGAATCCCGGTCTAGGCATGGATGTTCTTTCATTTTCTCTACTATCTGGTCCTTATTGTGGCAGCAACGTTGGCCCACCTAATATGGTGCCTCTGAAAAAATGGCCAGCAAATCTGCCCTTCAGATGCCTGTACTGACGAAAATTCATTCCCCAGGAGGGCATTGGAAGAAAAAAATTTAAAGAAACTTTGCATTTAACTTTCACAAAGATGCCAACTTGCATCTCATTACATGGAAAAATTACCGAACAATGAAAAAAGGGAAAAAGAAATATAATAATAAAAATCTCCGGAAAAAATTCCGAGAAAAGGAGAAAAAATTTATTTAAATATATTCTCACATTATTGTATTGAAATATTTTTCTTTGGCTATATTGATACAATAATAGAAAGCACTTCTTTTTGCGGATATAATGTGAGCTGATGAAAAGATTAGATATTTTATTTTACGGATTTTTATTATTACTTTTCTTTTAACCTTTTTTTAA
Organism: Parasteatoda tepidariorum; assembly: GCF_043381705.1. Taxonomy (NCBI): domain Eukaryota; kingdom Metazoa; phylum Arthropoda; class Arachnida; order Araneae; family Theridiidae; genus Parasteatoda; species Parasteatoda tepidariorum. Next base: position 4,781,388 of record NC_092212.1, on the reverse strand, counting down.
TTGTTCTATAATTTTTAAACATTTTGAGCTTATTTCATGAGTTCTGTTTACTTGCAGCTTATGCGCTCGCAGTATATATATATATATATAAGCTCAAAATGAAGATAAAACAAAGAAAAATTATAGACATATGAAAAAGGGGGAAAATTATAATTAAAAAAATAACAAACAAATAAAAAAAAAGGATGAAATTTTATTTAAAAAAAACCGGAAAGAAAGATATAATCTTTTCATCTGCCCATACGATTATATCCGCCAAAAAGAGTGTATATATAGGCAGGTAGATTTCC
>NC_092212.1:4768914-4780376 GCF_043381705.1 Parasteatoda tepidariorum | reverse complement strand
TGTTACAGGACGATAATGCAAGACCACACAGAGCTCGCATTGTTGATGATTATCTTCAACAGGAAACAATTACTCGCATGGAGTGGCCAGCTCGATCCCCGGACTTGAATCCTATCGAGCACGTTTGGGATGCTCTAGGGAGGCGTGTATCTGCCATCAATCCGCCCCCTCAGACCCTTGCCACGCTTGCAACTGCTTTACAAGAGCAATGGCTCTCACTTCCTATTGAACTGATAGACCGCATAATTGAAAGCATCACACATCGCTGTTTGTGCTGTATTGCTTCTAGAGGCAATCATATTCCATATTAAAGGTACTTTTTCTATTGCAAACCGATACTTCCAATTTGTTTATTTTATACATGTGCTAATTTCTATACTACTATTAATGTCTGATAATTTCTTTTTATGTTGTTTAATACCTTACTATGTGTTGTATATTGTGGGTAAGTTTCATAAAATTCCATGTGTAATTTCTTGAGTTATCGCGATTTTTGTGAATTTTCCTTAATTTATGATAACCAGTGTATTTTACTTTTTCGAAAGCAAGCGATAATGAGATCATTTTCATACCAGTTTTTTTTTCGTCTTTCATAATCTGAAAATTTTATAAAGCAAAGGTTTTACCTTCATTTTAGATATGAAAATTATTATTCAGGAAAATTTAAAGAAAAAAAATTGGTTGCAATGACAATTTGTTTTACCATTTCAGCTTTGCATATATGGTAAATTATCATAACTGGATGGGACGGTTCTAAACCGGCCTCGCGTATTAATCAAGGCTGAATTATGACTGGGCATTGCTTCACTTTTCCTTTTACCTTAAAGTATCTAATTTTACGCGATTCCCTATTTCTGCTTTGTTTGAATATATGAATTACAGTGGTATTTTTCGATTATAACATCCAAACCCGATATACCCTTGATTTACTTTTAATTGCAGAACCATGTAAACCTAATCCTTGCCAAAACGGAGGAATTTGTAAAGAAAATGGTACAAAATTTAGATGTGAATGTAAAGATCATTATGAAGGTGATAAATGTGATATGGGTAAGTAACTGTATGGGTTTAACTTACCTACTATTAGTTTGGATATTAAGATTTTATTTTATTTTATTTATAAGTTATATGAGCGGCGTTGAAAAACCGATCCAATTTTGTGTTAAACACTCTTAAAGTTCAAATCCGTAACCTTGTCAATTTAAACCCAACACTTAAAACAAGGGAACATTGGAACGAACTAGTTTTCGCGGAGTTTATTTGCATGGAATGGAACCAACCCACATTTAAAATACTCAGGGATTAAAACTACGCAAATCTTCCAGGGTCCACCTACCACTGAGGATACCAAGATTAAGATAAATGCAATATTGCGAAATAAATGTTTGAAATCATGATTTTTTATTAAAGAAAAAGTTTTAATATATGCAATAATAACATGTGACAAAGTGGACCTTGTAGTCAATGTAACACAATTAAAAAATGTAGCAAAAAGTTCTAAAGTAAACAAATTTTTAGACATGTATTTAGACATGTACCACTTTCTTATTTTTACTAGATTTTCTATTAAAAGATTCTTTGTAAACTAGTTTACCGTCATAGTGGTCTAATGGGACTACCTATCAAAAAAACCCGTGTAGAGCCTTTCTGTCGTAGGAGGTGTTGGTTAAACCCTTTATTTCTAGACGGGATGGGCAGAGTGAAAAATGTTGGGAACTACTTCTAATTCAAGTTGAAATTTGGGTTATTTTACACGTTAATTGAAAACTGTTTTCAGTTTCACTATTTCTTTTAAATAAATCAAATTTTCAATTTTTTCATTAAAATTTTTTAATGCATTTAATTTAATTTTTAAGTTCAAAAATAATATTCCGGTTCAATATATATATTTAAGCATAAACGACAAATATGACTAATTCACGTCATAATTAATGTTATTAATAATGACGTGAAATCAGTCATATACTTAAATGATGGAGATTAGATTGATATTATGGATACATTTTTTGAGGAGAGTTAGATATTTTAGTTTTCCTACAAATAAAAATGATAATTATAACATTTTATAAGTATTCCAAACTTCTCATGAAAACATTTTTTTTTTTTTAAATTTCAAACTTCAGATATAATGACTAAGTTTTACAATTTTTATTGTTTAGAATGTAATTGTGAAAATGGACACTGCAAAAGAAATAAAACTGGACAGGTCGTCTGCGAATGTTTACCAGAGCATGGAATGTATAAAGATAGGATTTGCAAAGGTATTTGTTTTTGTTATTATTATGCTGCTTTAACCTTAAAAAAAAGATTGTTTCTATGTAATTAAAATAAATAACAGATTTTTTTGATTTTAAAATATAACATATTACAACACTTTTGTGAGAGTAAAGTTTGAAGTTCTTTCTGCTTATTACCTACCAAACTTTTTTATAAATTAATTATAACTATATTTAATTTTTTATAAGTAAATTATTAAGTAAATAATTAAGTAAAAAAATCCTAAAATTTTGATTAAAGCAAATTTCATCCAACAAATGCAGATCTGCGAACTTTTAATTTCTGCGAGGTTAATTTTTTAAGGTGGTAGTAAAATAAAAATTTTATTACATTAATGAGCAGAAATATTTTTGTATTGTTAAAAATTCAAAATAAAAGCATATAATTATCATGCACTTATATAAATATTAATATGTATGCAGTGATGATCGAAACTCTCTTAAATGAAATTTATAAATCCAAATTATAAATAGGAGACAAGTTTTACGAATACTTTAAATGTAAAATTTAATTTTGAGCAATGTGCATACCAGGGCCCTTAAATACACCAGATTACACAGGTACTCTAGTCGTATATTAACACTATGCGGTCCGCATGTATTTAGTGATAAGTTTACCATGCAACCGGTTCCGTGTAACTTTCTCCGCTTTCTAAAATAGCATTTTCTAGTGGTAGCGAAATTTAAGTTACTTTTAGTTTAGTATTTTTCATTATAAATAATTTTTTCACCACTAAATATCGAAAATTATAAGTATGATATAAAATGCAGCGTTAAAGCATCAAATTACTGGTTACCATATTAAAAAGTAAACGTAACTATCTTTCTTTAACGAATTTTACTATATAATTTGCTACCACTTTATTAAAACTATTCCAGAAAGCGAAGCAGATGGCATCCCTGTACTCTATATTGTTCCTTGAAAAAATGTCGCATGAATATCAGGTTGCAACGCGCGACATCTATGTGTTGTCACTGGCCACTAACGTTCGGCTTGGACATGGCACCAACATGTTGTCACCGGCGGTTAGTGTATGGCTTGCGTATGGCACCAACGTGTTGTCACCGGCAGCTAACGTTTGGTTTTCACGTGACAACACGTTGGTGTCACTGGACATGAAAGTGTTAAGCCTCCACCTACCCAATCACCTCAGTCGTCTGAGGGCAAATTAGAGAGATGAAGGAATCAGATGCCCGATTACGCGGGGAGGAACTTCGCAACAGCTTGTTTAAGGCCTTTAAATGTCGTCCAAAACAATTAAATTGATAACAAATATGGCATTTCTTGATATTATTATAGTATTTCATGATAAACTTCAGGAAATGTAGATCTAGTTGAAAAAAAATTAAATATTAACTTTTTTGATCACCATTATAATTCGGTAAATTAAGATACATTTATCAATATTATACATCTCCCGTATAAAAAATATTTAAATTTAAACGGCTGTTTAATCAAAAATATATCTACTTATTTTAGTGATAAATTTATTATTACTAGAATATTTGTAATGTCAATGAATAATGTCAATTATATAAGCAACTGTTAATATATTCTTCACTAAATCAGTGAATAAAAATGACATAATAAATGCGAGTTAGGACTTGTTATAATTTTTGTGTAATGTTTTAAAGTACAATATACAAAAATGAATATTTTGAATACTTTTCGATCTAATAATCGGATACAAAATAATTTAAATTTTCTTTTTTCCTCTTTTAGCTTGTGACTGTGGTAAAAATGCAAATTGTACGTTTGATATAGGTTGGATAACGGACGATAAGTATTGTTTGTGCCCAAATAATATAACACTGAAGAATGCACGTTGCAAAGGCAAGTAAAAGATTTTTTATACATATGACAATACGTATTCAATTCTTATATGTACACTCATGGACAAAAAAATTAGCGCACCTTAGCTTGGGTGCGCTAATTTCTGTGTGCAGGAGTGCATATATANTCTTGAGAATATGTGTATGTATATCATATATATATATTACAACTGAAGGGCTTACTGCGTGATATTGATAAATCAAATTAGTCTTAAAGATGACAATTTCACACCAAATTGTTTCTTAGCACTATTTCCAGACTAATAATTTACAAGATTCAGAATTTCTTCTTGGTGTCAAAACGACGGATTGAAAAATTTTATTGCCTACATGAAAATCGTAGAGTGTATTTTTCACCAAAAAACTTCGTTAACAGTAGAAAGATGGAAGGAGCCAACTTGGCCTCTCTCGTTTTTTGTTGCTCTACAATTCTGAAATTGTCTTACTGAGAGTGATGAGAATTTCTGACTTTTCATAATTTGATCCAATTTAAGTACTTATTTAATAATTCATGTATTATTTTTTTGATAACCGTCATTGAACAGCCAACGCGATTTTGAGTTTACCATTATTAATGCTCAACTCCTGAGCCTTGTAATTTTGAATTAAACCACGAACATAGGAACTGACAAGTGCATATGTATGCATTTAAACCTATATAATCTTTATGAATGCTTATATTTAGACTTAAAAAAAACTAAACTAAAAACTCCATTTTTAAAAAATCTGTAGCTTTCCAAGCAAAAAAAAAAATCTGCTGATTTCAGATTTGCTTGGAACAAGTACTTGTATAAATGCAACAAAAAATCAGTTCCCTGCCATTTGCATGGTGTGCATTAGTGTTATTATATTTAATAATAAGATAACATTGAAATAAAATAATATATTTTTTCAGATCCATGTGAAAATAAACCATGCAAAAACGGAGGAAAGTGCCAAACTTACGATGGCTTAACTGTCAACTGTACTTGTACGGATCGTTACTCTGGAAATTTTTGCGAAAAAGGTAAATTCTAACAATCTTCATTTTTTTACTAAATATGAGCGACCTCAGGCTACCAGCTGGTCTTACTTTTTGAATAGGTAGAATTTCAAGTATTTTAAGATTTAATATCATACAGTTAAAAATCAAGACAATGTGTAAGTATAAACTTATATTGAAGCGAGAGTGGATTTAATTTTTGCCTCTTACACGTTCGTATGGTATCGTTGAAATTGTCGCAAATTAAAATGTTCAGTACAACGTATGTCAAAATTTCAAAACAATCAAATATGCTCTAACTCTCTCAATAGTGCTTTTGATGAATAATAAAACAAATTAATAGTGTCTATTACACCGATTAAAATCTATCCCCTGCTATTCTACGAACTTTTGAAAATAGCGTGAGTTTACAGGAACTTGTCCAATCATCAGTTTACATTAGTTCGTAGGTAGGTACTTTATTTACGTCACCCTAAAACTACACAATGGGCTATTGGCGACCGTCTGGGAGACATCTATGAGGATGTTCTGATGGCATGACATCGCAATTTTGATCAAATGCAGAGGGTATGGCTCCCCTGCTTTGGTAGCTGTAATGTTACTGAACAAATTGCTGGGGTCAGAACGTTAACGTTAGTGGTAATGTTATTCAACCAATTCGAACTTTATCTTAAAAAAAACATTAGTGTAGTTTATACCGGGCAAACATTTACCAGGTCGAGGCACTTAACCCTAAAAAAAATCATTATGGAGTATGCAGGAAAGAGAAACTTACTGTAGAAACTTCAGTGTAGGGTATGATATTAGGGGCATTAGCACTTCATTAATATTCAAATAGAACTAAATAAAATTAAAATAGAATTAAACAACTCAATTGGAATTAAACGCAATTTAAGTATAAATTTAATTTAATTAAAATTTAATACAAAACTTTAACATTGCATATCTCTATGTCCTCATAAGAAAGAAAATTCGTGGCGTCATTCTCATGATCACTTGACCAGAACACACTCAATGATGGGTCAAAATTTACTTCACAATAGCAAAATGAATTTGATTGATCAAATGATCGCCAGTCAGTTTAATTAATTTAACTTTTTTAAGGATAGAAGAAATATTTTTTGTAATTTTTTTTTTCTTTTCTTAGTATTTAGATCCAGGATTTAAAACTTAATTAATCTAAGCCTTAAAAGCGTGTAAAAATATATATGGTTTTAATGCATTTAGGTGTTGTTCATTGTTAACTTTTGCATTTAACACATAGCTTGCTCATCTGGCCACACAGTAAATTACTACCAACTAAATTTGCAAATATTAAGACAGATTCTGCTAGTTTTAAAAGGTTTAGTAATATTAACAGGAAAAAGCGGTGAATTATATAAACCTACGAATTGTTTAGAAATAGTGGTGGATAAAAATCTACTAAATTGAATTTATTAAACTAAGAATCACGATTCATAAACTACCAATAAAAATATTTATTCGCTATCCGGAGCAAGTTGTCATCCCTGTGTACATAAATAAAACTATTTTTTTGTATTCTATATTACATTTATTTCTTCAAATTATTTTAGCAACCATAATAATAATAAAAAAATTAAAAATTTACTCGAATTATGTGTTTTTAATAATCTTGACTTTGCTGGTCACCGGTGATCCCCATGGCATTCAACGTGTTAATAATTTAAATTATTTCGGCGAATTTTATGATGTTTTCATTTAATGTCAAAAGTTTGTAAAAGTAATGTTAATGTTTCATTAAGGTCAAAAAATCTATATTATCATTATTAACAGGGAACAAACAGTTTTAAGACAGTTTAATCAGATTAAACGTCTTGAAATTTAGAGGCCGTTTTGACCACTACGAAATATATATGAATTATAATTCTTATTTTTTTTTTCTTAAAGCTGTGTCGGTAGAATTTGCGAAAAACTAAAAGGATATAATAATATTTTGTATTCTAAATTATGTAAAAGTTTAAGTCAAAAAAGGGAAAAGTTAAAAAAATAGAATAAATAAATATCGTTATTTATCGGAAAATAGTAAAAATTTAAAAGTGGACGATGCTATGAAACGTTTCAAAATAATGACTTCAAATCTAAATAATTATGCTAAGTATACTAAATTTCTGTAAATATTAGTTTACAATTTAAAGGGAGGCAGGGATATGATCCCCGCTCATCTCAGAGGGAAACGAGTGCTTTATCCTCGGTCTCAAAGCTACCAGATAGTTTTAATAAGTATTTTATATTCGGAAACGTTATTTTTGTAGAAAATATTGATTTTTAAGGGGGAAAACAATGATGTGGGAGAAGCGATTTCTGGGTTAGTGAAATGAGCGAGCAGGGGATAAGCTATATCGATTCCTATCAAGATTAGCTCTTAAAATAAATTATTGGATGACGCCAGTACTTAAAACGTTAAAATTGCTTCAGTCTCGCTATTGCTAAGAAATGTTATGTTAGAGTGATTTAAGAACTTAAAAGAAATTCTTCAAGAGCCAAAGTATACTTTTTATTTTTACAATCTGGTTTAAATAATCATAATAAAAAAAAAACGCTTTCTAATACCTGATAAGGGCTTTCATTGTGTTAAAACTTTATCGTCAAAACTGATTTCAGAGGTTAATATAAATGAAACACAGCTTAATGTTCGGTGGCAAACATTTAAATTTGTTTCCGTAGAAAGATTAACTTTTATAAATGAAAAAAAAATATGATGACGATATTTATCTCCATATTTATTTTTTCTTATTTGCTCGTGGTAGGTATTAGGAGGGGGGGGGTGCTGTTGTCTTAGAGGAAGATGTATCTCAAAACATTTAAACAGGATATGAAAATCCCCTGCTTAAAAATCCAATCACTGATATACATACTTATCTTTTTTCTTCTTCTCTTCACAGGGCTGTAATTCGTCCAGAAGAAAGAATTTTTTTTTTTTTAATTATATATCCTCTTTAGCTTGCACTAGTTGTAATTATGATACATTTCAATAAAATAATCTACAAGGAGAGATGTAATGACGTCATAAATTACGATAGCGTCATTGATTGAAAAAGTCGCTTCTTAAAATTAAATGTAAATATTGTATTTTTTATGTTATCCACCAATTCTTTCATAAAGTAGACATTTGGTATAATTTTCCCAAAAGAATTGGGTCGGCTGTTAAAGGAAAGTTATAAACATAAATTCCTTATAGCGCNTTTTTTTTTTTAAATTTTAATTTTATTTTACTTTGCATGTCTTTTTTCTCTTCATTTTCATGCATTGTCATCCAATTCTGAACTGTGTGCTAAATTTGAAGTTTGTAGCTAGTCGGGAAGTTAGTTTAAAATCGATTACAAAATTCCACCCGGACAGACATACACGAAGGCAAGTTTATATAAACGTGGTAAAAAAAGCGCTTTCTCATACCTGATAAGAGCTTTCATTGTGTTAAAACTTTATCGTCAAAACTGATTTCAGAAGTTATGACACAGCTTAATGCTCGGTGGCAAACATTTAAGTTTGTTTCGGTTGAAAGATTAACTTTTATAAATGAAAAAAAAAATATGATGACTATTTATTTTTTCTTATTTGCTCGTGGTAGGTATTGGGGGAGGGGTACTTTTTTTTTAGAGGAAGATGTATCTCAAAACATTTAAAGAGATATAAAAATCCCCTGCTTATAAATCCAATCACTGATAAACATATTTATCTTTTTTTTTCTCCATAGGGCTGTAATTCGCCCAGAGGAAAGAAGAAAATATTTTTGAAAAATTATATATCCTCTCTAGCATGCACTAGTTGTAATTATGATACATATCAATTAAAATAATCGGTTATTAATAATAAAATAAGTTAATAAGTTATTAATAATAAAATAAATAACTGGGAGAGATGTAATGACGTCATAAGTTACGATAGTGTCATTGATAGAAAAAGTAGCTTCTTAAAATTGAATGTAAATATTGTATTTCTTATGTTATCTACTAATTCTTTCTTAAAGTAGTAGACATTTGTTACAATTTTCCGAAAGAATTGGGTCGGCTGTTAAACGAAAGTTATAAATATAAATTCCTTTCAGTGCTAGATTCTTTACGAGGTGAGCCGAGTTCGAATCCCAGGGATGGCTGGTTGATTCAAATTCCGCACTCGACTTGCACCGACCACAGTGGTGACTTAAAATATCTTCAGTGGAAGACGGATCATTGGTTAGAGTTCCCTTGCCGTCAGGCTGACCGCGGGAGGTTTAAATACTCCAAAACTTTCTGGCACTACTTGATCCAAGAGTTTGTTTCTCTTCTAAGTTGGGTTCAAAATTACAAGACTACGGAATTGAACACTGGTAGTCGTAAGCCCGAAGTTGGGTCGGCTGATCATGAAACTACTCTGTCACCACTTTCAATTTTAATAAGAAGAAATTGTCCGAAAATTTATAATCAAAAAGTTGAAAGTGATCGAAACGAATAATTTAATTTTCCCGGACGAAAGTAAAAATGAAAAGAGGTATTAGTAAGATACCTTGCAAAAAGTAAGGCAGATGCGGTTGGCAGATGTAAAAAAAAACATACCTGAGGTAGAAAATAAGGTTCTGTTTCGCACTAAAACTAATTAAAAAACCTCAATTAAATCTCATTTACACCTCACAAAATCAACCTCATGTAAACCTCAGTAATAATTTCAGTCTAACTCTTGGGAAATTATTCACACATCAATTGTACCTATTTGCTTGAAGTGTAGAAAAAATAATCCATACACCTCAAAAACAACCTTTCTAAGCTGGCAGGTAGATTTCCATCAAACTCAAGTGTGAATAAAACAACTGCATATACTTTAATAATACAAGACTCTTTGAGGTTGATAATTTAAGGTTGTTTATAAAATCAACTTCGAATAAACCTCAAATCAACCTTGAAACCTCTAAAAAACCTCAAAAATACCATATCTTTAATTTTTTAAGGGGAGATAATGATTATCACGATATATTGATAATATAAATATTTTTATTTGGAACTGGTGTTAGTCGCTAGAACTATCTTAACACGTTCACTCCGGGATGATCCACCGGTGGGTCACGCTAGATTGTCTCATCTTGGCAGCTCACCGGAGTAAAAACTGGTAACAATAAATTTCATTTTTTAATTTCGTTCCGGAAATAATAAAAATCCATAACTACCAATTGTTTTTAACGGATGCAATTTTTGTATTGAATTGCTTCTTCGCCTAGATAAATTTCCTTACAGTGAATTGTTATTGTTCAGAAAAGATTAACTTCTCCTGAATATTATATAATATTGAAATAGTTCTTCTACCAGTTTTTTCTCTTTTCCCGTACAAGTATTTTCACTTTTCTCGGCGTGAACGTGTTAATGCTTAAGTTGCAGGTAGCAAAAACAATGTGTTTTTCTTTTGCGACTGTATAGTATCAAGATAATCAAACTGACAGAATGTTTTTTTTTTTTCACACAAAGCAAATTAAGTATAGGAGAAAAAAATGAATGATAATACTAATGCATTTATTTGGCATCATTTCACTAATCATATTATTTCACAAATGGTTATAAAATTGTTCTTTATTTACCAGCTAAAACTGGTTGTGAAGATTATGGAGGAAACAAGGAGTGCCGGGGGAGAGGAGACTTCTTTACTTGCATTAACGACAAAAAAGACTCATCTAAATACATATGCGACTGCCTGCCTGGATACAAATTAAACAGCAACAAATGCATTGGTAAAACACTTAATTTATTTCCTCTAACTTTACCTTTAATGCCTACCGGGCTGTGTAGGGGTCAGGGAACTGGCCTTGGTTCTGGGTTCGAATCCCGGTCAAGGCATGGATGTTCCTTCATTCTCTCTACTATGTGTCCTTATTGTGGGAGCAACGTTGGCCCACCTAATAGGGTGCCCCTGATGGCCAACACATCTACCCTTCAGATGCCTGTACTGACGAAAAATCATTCCCCAGGTGGGCATTGGAAAAAAAATTTAAAGAATCTTTGCATTTAACTTTCACAATGATGCCAACTTGCTTCTCATTACATGGAAAAAATACCGAACAATGAAAAATGGGAAAAAGAAATATACTAATAAAAATCTCCGGAAGAAAATTCCGAGAAAAGGAGAAAAAATTAATTTAAATATATTCTCACACTATTGTATTGAAATATTTTTCTTTGGTTATATTGATACAATATAAGAAAGCACTTCTTTTTGCGGATATAATGTGAGCTGATGAAAAGATTAGATATTTTATTTTACGGATTTTAATTATTACTTTTCTTTTAACCTTTTTTTAATTATTCTATAATTTCTCCACATTTTGAGCTTATTTTATGAGTTCTGTTTACTTGCAGCTTATTGCGCTCGCAGTATATATATATATATAT
>NC_092212.1:4752516-4767508 GCF_043381705.1 Parasteatoda tepidariorum | reverse complement strand
TTTTAACCCACTGGCGGTTAAGGAAATGGGCAAAATTGGAAGAATGTTTCTCCCCTACACACAGTTCCCCTATCAGTTAACATGGGAAAACCGGTTTTGCTATGCAAAGAAGACTGCAGGTTAAAATGAGACTTTTTACGTGCAGAACCGTCAGTGGGTTAAACACTTTGATGGTTGATAATTAAAGCCTAAATCATTTACCGACGGCAACAAGCACAAGTTTTCCTCAATCGATATTTTGTCCACTTTCTTTATTAATAAGAGGTCACAAATTTCAACGATAGTGGAGTGACTAATGACAATATAAGTTAAAAATATCCCATAAACCCATGTTTCCCAAAGTGTGGTACGCGTACCACCAAGGGTACGGGAACAGTGCGAGGCACCACCAAGTGTATGCGAAATATCTTGCAACAAACGAAAATTTCAAAAAAGAAATTTAAAAACAAAGCTAGTCATGAAAATTTACGATTACTTTTTTTCTATTGGCTATTTTTCGCAAAGTTAATAGTGTTAGTGGTGTCAACAGCTAGTTAATAATCAGTGGTGTCAACAGATTTTTAACTTTTGTGCAATTGTTTCATAGTAAAGAATACATTCATTTTTGTATTAGTGGTACACAGCGTTACGGAAAATTTATAAAGGGTACACAAAATTCATAAGTTTGGGAAACACAGCAAGTCAAAAATCAATCAAACGTTTGACGTATTTCCAATGTTAAACTAACAGATAGAAAAGTCAAAAGAAAAAAAGTATTAAAATGAAATAAAACAAAATTAAAATCTAAATTTTGCAGTTTGACTGAAATGTAAAAAAAAAAAAATATATTTTAGATACACCTAATACAAAAAACTTAAAGTTCATCACCTACGAAATAAATTTGAAACATGTGTGAGTTCAAAAAGGAGTTTCTAACAGTAGTTCTCTCTAGTTTTCTAACAGTAATGGAAAAAATATGATAACGGTTGAGCTTAAAAGATGGCATAAATAAAGGCTAAAAAGATGTCATGTCTGTCGCAATGCCAGTGCTAAGTTTAGACTAATTTCTCCGTCTGGTCCTTTTTTTTTTTTTTTTTTTTTTTTTTTTTTTTTTTTTTTTTGCTGAACTGGGATTTTTTAGAGATTTGAGTTATCAATGTGACGAGATATTTTTACATCTTGCTCTATAATTCGAAAAAAATCGGCCTAGCCTTTTCACGTATGGAGTTCTGCTTTTATACAATGCAAATCCATATTGCAATTTGTGGTTCAAAGTGCCTTGAATATCCACCATACTGTCCAAATCTCCTACCCTAAGATTTCCGTCAGTTTCCTGCTGAAAAAAGATTTAGCTGTTTGACAAATATCAGTGCTTCCTAATTATGTGGAAAAATGATGTTATGTCCTCGCTTTTGTATCTCACAATACTTTGTGTCATTTATATACACCTCTGTCCTCCGTCAACAGGAGAAACTTGTTTTCGGACTCCTCCTCACAGCATCAATCAAAATTTTTCCATGCGTCTGTCGAAACTTATTACTACTATTAAGTACTGGGCTGCCAACTTTCTACGCTTTTTGTAAAAATTTATTCTAGTGGAGCGTGAGCTTATGTCTTAATGTATTATTTTTTTATTCATTTGAACTTATTTTCCACACCACTATGATTTAAAATCCCGTATGCAACGCCACTTTTAAAATATTGCCCAAAATACCAAAAATTCTGCAAGCTTTGGTTTTAAACGCATAGCTGCCAACTCTTCCAGTTTTCTCGGAAGATTTTATTTTCATATTTAAAGTGCTAGTGAAATTCATGTTATTTCACTAAACTTTTTGAATTATAATAATAATTTTAAATCAGTTTGACCATCACTACACATAAATAATTACAACAAATATAAAAAAGCATATTAGTCCTTACGATATCAAATTTCAACCTGATTAAAATATAAATATATTTTTGAGGAAGATAGTTTTTCGGTAATTGTTTAACTACCACTTGGAAAATCTCTTCCCGAAAAGAGTGAATGTTGGCAGGTATGTAAACGTTTACAACTCAAAAAATTGTTTTAAAAAAGCGTAGTAGTTGGTATTAAGATTTAAATTGATGTAGTTATAATTCCTAAGTTTATCTATTTTGGTGTGAAAAAGAAAAATATTTTTTTATCCGCTTCTAAAACATAGTTTTAAAAGTTATTTAATTTTATTATTTAAGAAATAGATAACAATAAGCCCTTTAAACTTATAAAAATTATACTATATTGTATTTATTTTATAGTTCTATATTTATTACATTCGTTCGTTTGAAGTGGTGTATTCACCTTAACTCATTTTTATATTTCAGCCAAGACAGGATGCGAAGATTATGGGGGAAATAAAGAATGTCAGGGAAGAGGCGACTTCTTCATTTGCATTAATGACAAACAAAATGTGTCTAAATACTTATGTGGCTGCCAACCTGGATATAAATTGGACAACAAAAAATGCATAGGTACAAAAACTTTTCATTTCTACTTTACACTAGAATTACAGCAGCACTTACTATGCCCAGATTTTAATAAAAGCGAAATTTTTTTTTTTGTTATTTGGAGATCTGACATTTTTTTCCTTCTAAATCATAGCAAATATTGTATGATTAAAATTCTGGATAATATCAAATAATATTTTCATCACTATTAAAGATATACTTTTAGTTATGGCTACAGGTTACTTTGCAAGTAACTGGAGAAGGTTTCAACAATTCAGATTAGAAGAGGGAAACATATCTGTTACGGTCAGTGTGAATAGTCAGTCAACATATATATAATAGTCTAACCAGTCAGTATTAATAATAACTAAACTAGCTGGTTAAAGTGAATAATGTGAGCAAAATTATCATATTAACCGGTCATTATTAATAATAACTAATGCAGTATGGTGAATGTAATTCCTTCGCGTTTTCATCGGGGATATTTCTGTATTGTGATCCGCCTCGTCAGCTACAATTGCCAAAGCGCAAAATTGATTTTAAATTGGGAAAATAAAAAAATAAAAAGCATGTAGATGTTTCCCCGTTGATGCCTATGAGTTTATACCCTTCTAGTAGGTCCTTTTCTGTGCTACATTTTTTTTAAAGTTTCTCGAGGAAGCTGCCAAAATTTCGCGATTATTCCACCACAGATCACGATACAGAAATCTCCTCTTTTTAATTCTCACTTTGACCATAGGAGGCAATTATTATAAATTTTTACCGGTTAGTTTTAATAATAACCACTTTTATCACTTTAACCATAACACATATACAAAGAGGCACACCCATGTCCCAATACTATCTATATAAACCGTTTAATCACTTTGGCCAAACTTCATTGGTTATTATTAATAATAACAGGTAAAAGTGAATAATTTGCAATATTTCGTACTTAATTTAGTTCAGCGGATAGATCCTAGCATTTCGCAAAAAGCTTGTCATAATCCGTTAGTGGAAAATATCAGCGAAGAAAGAAGATGATAAAAATTCTTCATTTCTAGCTAATAATACCCTTGGATTTTAAAACAAGATAAAGAAATTAAAATTAAAAAAAAATCTAATTTATTTTATAAAATTTGTTCCTTCTTCAAGATGGTGGCTCATGTGGTGGCAGGGGGAGATGAAAAACTTGCATTTTTTTATCGTTGAACCAACCTAGACAATATATCAAAAAATGAAACTGCCTTAATTTTTGTAACACGCAAGACGTATTGCGACAATTTGATTAGACTAAACGTAACAATTTGAATTAGACTCTTGAGATGAAAAGGGTGTTCCTGAAACCAAAACTAAAAGTGAATATCTTTAGTGCTCCATGACTTAGCAACAGATCTCGAAAAAGGATGTATCTTTAAGAGAAACATCAAGGAGATGAAAAAACAGCAAGTGATGGTTTAGTTAGAAAAATTAGAAACTGTCCAAAGGTTTCAATGTAACAAGAAAGCGTTTATAGCAGAAGCTGTTACACGAAGTAGCTAGATCAATTCGGTTAACTCAAGAGTTTAGTGGATACCGGTGAAATGTTAGTGGTTTTGATTTGAAGAGCTAAAATAATTTTACGTAGACTGTAGGAAATATATGTTTTGCCTTCATTTTTGCTTCATATCATTAAAAAGTGCTTTTTGAATCTCTCAAAGAAAAGGAAAAATATCACATTTTAAGACAAATTTGAAGCAATGTTATTAACAATAAATTGCAGCATATATAGCATTTCGGTTTTTCTTCTGACTGTAATTCTGCAAAAAGTTCGTTATTAGCATTAATTTCATTAGCTAAAAAAGAAATCTTACGCAAAAATTAATTTATAACAGTTACAGAATCAAATTAGTTACAAACATTAGTAACTTCTCCTTAAAATGCAACAATTCATGAAGAAGAAGAATCAATTCATGTAGTTAAGAAAGAGCCTTTGAGAACGAACTCAAACCATTTGCGTTTAAAAATTCACATTTTTGGCTTTTTAATTTGGTGACAAAAGCTTTTTAAGGTTACTGGATGGCTGTTAATTGCCAAATGAAATGTTCTTTCATGTTTTTGTCAGTTACTTCCTATGAAGCAAAGTGTCCAAAACACTCAACGTACCTAAAATTTGGTACGTTGAGTGTTTTGAAAAGTTTCGGATTTGCAGGGCGGATTTGCCCGTGGAAAAATTTAAAAAGTTATATTATTGAAATAAGAAACTGTATTTAATTATGTCATTAACTACAAAAATATTTCATAACTCTTATAAAACATATTAATAGATCCGAAAGTAGGGTTTGAATTTTAATTTTTAAATTAAACTAAGAAACTATTAGATTCTTTCAAATAATAAATTTAAGCCACTTTTTTTATGCCACTTTTTTACACTTTTTTTAAAAAAAATGTTTCTAGTTGCATATCATTTCTAAGACACGTTAAATTTAAAATAAAACTGAAAACTACTATTTGAAATGTTTTCTTTTATCACCTACAAGTTATTGTGTATTATTACAAAGCTAGTGAAAGACAAAAATAATGTATGGGTCTAAAAAGACTAAAACTCAAAAGACCTAATTACTATACTTAATTTGAATTATTTTAAATTATAAACATATTATTATAGATTATAACAGCTATAATATGAATATTTATATTTTAGAAATAGCAACTTCCTCTCCTGCTACATCTACAGTTAATTCAACTATTACTAGTACTATAAAAACAAAGACATCTACTATTCCGACACCAGAAACTTCATCTCCAGTCACATCTACTATTCCGACAAAAGAAGCTTCATCTCCAATCACATCTACTATTCCGACAAAAGAAGCTTCATCTCCAATAACATCTACTACTCCGACAGAAGAAGCATCCTCTCCAATCACATCTACTACTCCGACAGAAGAAGCATCCTCTCCAATCACATCTACTACTCCGACAAAAGAAGCATCCTCTCCAATCACATCTACTACTCCGACAAAAGAAGCATCCTCTCCAATCACATCTACTATTCCGACAAAAGAAGCATCCTCTCCAATCACATCTACAATTACGCAAACATCAACTTGGAAAGATACAAGCCCTGTACCAAAATCCTCAACATATGTGTCCTCGTCATCACCTCGGGATATTTTCACTATCACTAGTGATGTCACAAATTTAACGGATCATACAACGATTACGTATAAACCTACAAACATCACTGATGATTCTAACTATTCTTCATCTTCATCAGACATTTCTGATTTTACTGATTACACAAATTTGACTGATCATACAACCATTACGTATGGACCAACGTACACCACTGATGACTCCAACCATTCTTCATCGTCATTCAAACCATTTGAATCTACTCCACATGGTTCATCATTAGTAACAGGCTTTGAATCGTCTACTTCATCTATGTTCATTTCTTCTCAATCAACGTCAAGTTCTCAGGCAACATCGGAGACAAGTTTCTCTTCAACAACTCAAAGTAAGTTATTGATAATATTTTTTTAGAAGTTTTAAAGTTTTCTAATTAAAATATATTGTTAAGAAACTCATATAAATCAAGATGGGAGTTTTTATATAAGGTAGTTTGAAATTTGCATGTACTTTTTCGGGACATTTTTGTTGTTGTTGTCGTTGCTTAGCAACGCTAAATCAGGTATATAAAATCTTCGTATATCACACACACGCACACACAGATATACGTACATACTAGTATATATAGCTTCAAATGATGTCTCTACAATAAATGCAGATAAAATTATTGTACAAAGACTGAATGTAGATCACTAGCAGGATTTAAACAATTTTGTATTATGTTTCGAACAGTATCTAGTAAAAGACGCTTATTCTTTTACAATGAGAATGGAGTCAATGCTGTTTGAATCAATGCGCCTCGAATTTGAATGGTAGTTTGTTAAACTACCATATTTCCCATATCTTCCAGTTTTCGAGGAATATTTAATGGTTATATTTAGGATGGTGGCAAATTTTGTGCAATCATATTTTATCCCTAACTAAATAAATATGGTTTAAAAAGATTTTCACCACCGTTACATTTGAATAATTTAAACATATATATATGGTAATGCTTGTTAGCATTTTGATACAACCCCAAGGGGTCGTCTCCGAGGAATAAGACTAGTGTGGTTATTCAACCAGGACGCCTGGGTCACCACTGTAATAGAGCTCACGACATAATTTTCTCTCATTGATTATTTTATATATCTATTTTATTTTTATCTTATATTTTATTCAAATTGGGTTGATTATCGTACGTTGTAAACATATATACATATATATTTTATATTTAACTCAGACCTTCCTTAATAATATCGATCATCATAATTTTCATGATTATCTTATTTTATATTGTTTATGATTATATTGTCATTTAATTATACCCCATGCCATTCAACATTTCTTGATTGCCCATGTCACACGAACCCCCTCTCGTTTTTTTGGTGACGAGCACCCCCTCTTCCTCCCGTCTCCATTCCTCCTCACTACTCCTCATCATCGGTTTATTAATACAGATGAATCGGTTAATGCCGCTTCCTCAGCAGCTCATCGAGATTTATGTGATTTCTACCATTCTAGCATTTTGATAGTGTTTCGAATTGTAGGCTAATTTTTTCACGAAACACCAACGTACAATCACAATTTCATCGACTTTACTCTTCCACTACTAAAACACTTTTTTGAAAAGCATAACATTTGGAACACTGATGCACGTTAAATCTGTCAGAATAAAAGTCCTCTAAGTCCCTATAACAAATCAATTCCTCAGGAGATTCTGATTTGAAGATTGATCATTAAATAAAAATTTGTGAATTACTCAATGGAGCATGAATTTTTCTTCCCTGTAAAACGGGCTGTGGCACGTGTGTGTGTGGCTAAAGTCGAATTCTTGGCCATAAATGACGACACTGAAAAACAAGAAACTCAACCACTGCCTTCAAATTGCTATAGATTCCCATAGCATACTTGTTGGTATTGGCAATTGTTAAAACAATAACAACGTAACAAAATTATTGAAATAATTAATTCTGCATCTTTTCAGAGTACAAACTATGTAAGAAAAACAACTGCAAAAATCTTGGAGTCTGTGTGATGGAAGATGAAAAGGAAAGATGTATATGTAAATATCCATTTGGTGGACCGGAGTGTGGAGATAGTTATTGGTGCTCAGAAGGATTTGGAAAATCCGAGTGCCAAGCTGGAAAATGCCGATTTGATTTCAAAACAAGAATCGGATATTGTGACTGCTCAACAGACCAATATTACAATTATGAAACGAAGCAATGTGAAAGTAAGAATTTGTCAACAATTCCAACAACATTTAACTTGTTTTATTATTTCAGCTTTTAAGTTAATAAATCCAGCTCTATTTCTTATATGCTATCCGTTAAGGACGAAACGTATATTCAGAGATACCAACAGCTCCGAATTCGACAAAACATTTCAAAAAACGGTTGAAAGCTAGAAACTAAAAATCGAGCTTTTTAAAAAACTTTTTAAAAGGCTCGACACGGCGTGACTATAACAAAATGGCGTATCACATAAGCCTTTGAATTATTAAGAAGTATTGAGTAAAAACCCAATAAAAATTGAATTTATTAAGCCAAGAATCATAGAATAAAAGACTGTCACTTAAAAGCATTTATACATTAAAACATTACAAAAACACTTATACATAAAACTATTTTCGCTAAAGAGATTACCAATTTATCAATAATACGAAAAATTTATTCCCAATATTTGAGAATCATTTTAATTATAAATATGTGTCTGAACAAAGTTTTACACAAAACATATTATTGAATTTAATATAACTTATTATTTTCTCTTAAAGTTGAAAATATATATTTTTATAATATATTTTTTTATAATATGCATTTTATGATATTTTTTTGAAAAGTTTATTTTGAGATTAAAAAGATTTTCAGTCGCATAACATCTTTTCAAGCATTCTAGTAACTTTCTATGCTCTTTGTATCGATATCTAGATCCACCTATCTTCTAAGAAGTATTATTGTCTCTAACTTTCTCTTTTTAACACGTTCGTATATATCAACTATTGAACTCAACTAGATATTTAATGGAACAAATTTTGTTGAAATTTCTGATTAGCCAATAAACATTAACCTAAGAAAAATAAAAGATCATCGAAATAAAAATGCCGGATTATACAAAAGTGATTATGAGAACTGTAATTTTCATTTTATTCTTCTGAAATTTATTCCAGATATTGATAAGTGCCCATTTATGGATATCAAATGCACAAAACCGTTTGAAGAATGTAAAATGGGGGCTTGTGCATGCATGGAGAATTTCAAGAGGAATGACAAACAAGACTGCATTCGTAAGTACGATTTAGACACCTGGATATTCACATGCTTAAATATAAAAGGTTCTAAAAACAGCTAAAACTTGAAAGCGTGAAGACCATTGCACTTTTCATGTGCACTTTTTTCAGTAGTTGTTTATATTAATTTCAATTGTTGCTTATATAGTTTTCAACAATTAAGAAACCGCTTTCATTCAATTCCTTGCAGAAAAACTTTTACTACCAAGTCGCGAATTTCCGATCCAGTGACGTTCAACGACCCGCTCTCGTGTATGGCATTTTCTTAAATAAATAAAAGAAAAATAGTTCAAGTAAAAAAATTTAAAAAGTAATGATATCTGATATTATAATTGCGACCAACTGCAACCAAGATAAAAAAAAAATCTCCAGAAAAGAGAACGAATCGTCAAAGACTAATGGATCTTAAGTTAGCTTTTCGGTCACCTTGTGTTTAGTAATTATCTTTTAGGTTCTTTCTTCTGTAATGGCATAGTATTGTACCCTTCAAACTTTGGCCAGTGGGTGATCTTTTAATTGAATTTTGCTAACGGTTACCCAGGTTCCAAAAATAGACACTTGACTAATGAAGTACATGAAACTTTTAACAATAAAAAGTAAATTTTATTATAACTATAAATTATCAACAAACACAATCCCGATCATTTCCAGATGCCTTCATGTGCACTAAAACTTTCAATTTATACACTTTTAAATTTCCAAATGGTTATACTCAAGATAAAACTTTTCGATAAAAAGCACTTTTAAATTTTATATGCCTANGCAGTAGGGGGGCGATGAGCATGTTTTCTCATTCAAATTTAAAATTAAAAAATGAAATTATTAAATTGAGATTAATTAGATAAATAAAATTAACCTGAAATTGATATTGAAGAAAAAAAGATTAAATTAATATAATAAATGAAGATTATCTGATTCACAATTTGTACCAACAATAAAATGAACTTAATCTACCCATATTCTCCAATTTGTACCAGTACAGCGCATGTGTCAGGTTTTTGCCTCTGACTCATTCAAGTCATTTGGTGATCATTGAAATGCATGCTTTTTTAGTATGAATGTTTGATTTGACCCATGTTTCTTATGATGGTTTTCGTGCTCTTCCTTTCCGTTTTCCCCCTTGTTTCGATTTCATTTCATTGTTTATTTGGCCAGGTACGAGAGTGAATTATTTCTTTATCGTAAGTTATTTATTAATTTTGAGAAATAGTTGATTTTCATCCATTGTTTTCTCAACTACGCATGTACTATATACTTTGTAACAAATTTTTATCTAATGAGGCAATGAAACCTTCCCGCTTGCAGAAACATTTGACAAAAATTCGCCTTGACAAACGAAATAAATATTTACCATTTTCCGCAAACAACATCAAGGATAAATTTCTGAAGGCACCTTCTGTCTCAGGCTTGCTAGCAACCTCATCAAAAAAAATGCGACGATGCGACGTAGCCTCTAATAATATATCAAAATTAATTGCTAAATCTGGGAATCTTCCATGCCATCAGCAAAGTACTGCCAGCATAAAGGAAGTTTTAGAAACAGTTTTGCACCATTCAGCCGCATTCAATGTAATAAAAAATATCACATTAATCATCGATACTGTGCGACGACGAATTGGTGAGATGGCTGAAGACGTTGGAGTTTCCTTATGCAAACATTTGATATCCAACGTATTTTCCCTTCAAGTTTCTGAGTCAACCTTGCCAAGTAATGAGGTTTTACTATTGGAGCACGTCCGATTTGTCAAGGAAGGAAAAACTATTCAAAAGATGCATTTTGAAGGAAGCTTGATTGTAGGTACCAAAAGTGAATCTATTGTTAATGCTGTCAAAGATTATTTTTTAAAAAAAGAACTTTCCTTTTGCGAATATTACATCTGTTGCCACTGATGGAGCTCTTGCAATGGTGGGTCGACATAGTGGGTTTATCGTCTTTTTGGAGAGGGAGGAACCTCATATTTTATATTTTTATTGCATGATTCACAGACAGTATTTAGTTGAAAAAAATCTCAGCAACCGTTTGCATCAGTCATTGCAATATGTCGATCTCTGCTGTGAACAAAATTCGCAGTAATGCTTTCAAAGATCGATTATTCAGATAACTGTCTAAGAAAAACAATGAAGAATTCAATCGCTTGTTTTTACACATCAAGATTCATTGACTTTCCAAATCCAAGGTATTAGAATCCTTTTTATGGAAGACAGAGATGGAGCTCTGAGAGACAGATTGCGAGAATTTAAAAGAGACGTTGCATACATAACGGATTTATTTAGAAACTTTAGTGGTGTTAGTTTACATATTGATCACTACAAAATCAGTTGTTTCTTTCTTTCTAAAGAAAATCATTTTGAAAAAGCAGAATTTTGATCGGAATGTGTTTAGCCAATTTCCAATCTTATCGGATCTTAAAATGAATGGTAAAATTCTGTCGATGATACACAAACATATTGTCAACACCTTGAGTCTTTACACATGGAATTTTCTGACCGTTCTAACGATGTTTTGTCCCTTGAAGTCCCTCAATGGGTTATGACCCCTTTTGTGAATATTGAAACAGCAGAGGTTTAGATTCAGGAGGAAGTGGTCAAACTTTCAACTAATGAAAATTTGAAATAGTGATCGTCTCACAGAAGTTTGGCTTCAAAGCGACATTTGTCACCTCTACCCTAGACTTTGGACTATTGCCTTCCCTTGCTCTTACATTGCAGAACAAAGATTCAGTGCAATGACTGATCTAGTCACAAAATAGAGAAAACGCGGGGGCTTGCGACTTTACCGCACTAAAAATATTAAACCGAACGTTAAGAAACATACTCTGAATTATCAAGCAAAATCATCCCCCTGACATTGTTAGTTGATTGTTTCTTTGATACTACTTTTTAGAGTAGAAAAACTATTTTTGGGTGTTTTTTTAATTATCTAATTAAGAATAAGTGACTTTTTTTAACCGTAGGTTTCTTCGTGGTATTTTTTTTTCATTACCATACTTATTTTAATTGTAACAAATAGACCGCGATTACCTACTGGTTGAAAAGTATCAAGTTAACTTGCACACAAATTTTTTTTTAAAAAATCAAACAAATTTAATGCAGAAAAAATTGCGTCTTATACAGGGGGTTCGTCTTATACAACACACAGGGGGGCGTTGAATTTTTTTCTTCTCCTTAGGGGGGCGGCAACGTTAAAAAGGTTGAGAATCTATGTACTAAACGAACTTAAAATTTACTTAGAACTTTCGACCACAAGGCTCACCGATTTCTTGGTCATATCAGCTGAAGTGTTAAATTCCACGTTTTAAGGTAACTAAAAAAACGTTTTTCCATAAGTAATGTTTTTTAACTCATTCTAAAGGTTTGCTATTGCTGTTATGCCATTATAATAATGATATATTTTCAAATATTTCTTTATTCTCTTTATTGCCCTTTTTTCTCTGCTTCATAAAATGGAGCTCAATTTTACCATATTTTGGTATTCTCACTAGTTTCAAGTATCAATAGAAGGTTGTACCAAGAGTTGATATTTTTAAATTGCTCAAATGCAGACCAAGGTTGCTATTTACCGTAACGAAACTATTTATCGTAAGTAGGTAATCTTATGACAAACCTCTAACTATTTTATACTTCCAGCCAAATTTAAAAAGGCAACATAAAAGAAATGAACTTTAATTAATGTGAATAAAACATTTACCTGCCTAAATAAGTTTATACTTGAAACTATATACATAAGTCATCCCGATACCCCGAGACCGAGTTGTAAAGAAAACATGGCGTCATAAACAAATATCGATCTGTTTACAGTCACCGTCAAAGTTTTGCGCCTTTTTACATAAATTTGCTACAGTTAGTTGCACCTTGGAAGTATTTCTCGATCATACGTCACAATTTACGGTTTTACTAAAATAAAATGATCTTTCATTTAACTCAACTTTGGGATAATGAGAAACTTTGCATCAAATACTGGTTAAAGATATAGGGGAGAGCGGGGCACATGTGAACAGGGGGCATATGTGAACATGGTGGTATGTTTTACCTATATGATTTGAAATAAAAAATCTTGAAAAATTTTCAATTGATGGCAGTACTAGTCTTACCTCTCTGCAAAACTTTCAGAACAATGAGACATTGTGTTGTTCTCTTCTGACAATTTATTTGTATCAGCTGGTGTTGTATATATTATAATCACTCGCTTCTTCAAGTGAAAGCATAGTATAAATCAACTAATAAACTAAAATTAACTATTGCAGACCATTATATGAACAATCAGGTAAGTTTATGAAAATTATTTTTTTTTTACTCAATTAAAAATTCTTTATTTTTCAAATTAGGTTTAAGAAGGATGATGGGGCACTTGTGAACAAAACATCTGGGGCAGATGTAAACAGTTCACATGTGCCCCTACATAGTATTAAGATTATTATCCTCATGATATTTTAAGTTTAAAAAATATGTATGCATTTAAAATTATTATTTAATAATTTTCCATAATTAATTTATTAATTTTTTATTAAATGGTTGATTGCGCATTTTAACTGATACACTTGAGAAAGATAGAATTGCTAAAGCTACAAATGAAAAGATACAGAAAATGAAAAAAAAAAAGCATGAAAGAGTATTAGAGAGGAAAGAAAAAGGCCCATTACAACTCCTGAGGAACATGAAGTTGCGAAAAACTCAACAGCGGAAAAATTGTTGTACAGCTGAAAAATTATTTTCTTATTGACTGTACTGTTGTATACAATTTAAATTCACACAGTATGCTACAATCTCTTCAGTATAATGCGTATCTATATCTGTTACATTAAAGACTTTTTTCTTTGAAATATGATGATTGCTTTGTGTTTTTAATCTTGTTCATATGTGCCCCAGGCATGTTCACATGTGCCCCCAATAGGGGCACATGCGAATAATCGAACTCATTTTTCTAAAATATCCTAAAATAAAGAAATATTTTATTGAAAAATCTCAAAAAATTCCATAAGACAAAGAAAAGACTATTTAAACATACGGACTTCTTTACTGTGAGAAATAGATGATATTTTTTGAAAAATGAAGAAATAAAAATATTTGTTCACATGTGACCTCCTCTCCCCTACTGAGTGTTTTTTTTCCTTACAGTTATCGAAGAATCGGCTCATTTGGCATGACTTTTGACATTGATCATTTTCGATAAATCGAACATAAAGGATCTCTTTCCGTATTTCAAAACTTCCACTGATTATCCATTTCTTGATTAGTATTTAACCAGGCAGGAGACGGAGAATTTGCAGCATGCCCTTATTAATATCATTATTTGATCTTTATTATTCTACTTAAAATGTTTATTTGACGCGACATTCTTTTATTTAGCAACTCTATCTCTACATTATTTTAAGAAATAAAAAAATTAAATACCCAGTTTACATTGCCTGCAATTTTTATTTTCAACATATGTTGTTTACATTTCTTGCGTGAAGAATAACCCCATCCTGAACTAAACTAAGCAAAACTCAGTGGATCGACAGTCCAAAGATGGCCAAGACCCTCTGTACCCATCTCAGTTTTCTTGGCTATTGGGCTCTGAGATGCAAGAGCAGATGTGCGGTTGGGTGGTCAGCCTAACGTAGAACCCACTGTGTATAGTTCGCAAGCATGCTTGGAAATTATTTAATCGACCCACTGAAGAGATGAAAGGTTGAATCAACCTCGCCCGAGGATCGAACCAAGGACTTCTGGAACGACGATGCGTTACCAATCTGCCACCAGGCGTCACATCCCTAGCAGTCTAAATATTATTTTCCATTAATTTCGATTTTCTGTCATTACTAACGAAATTCATCTATTTCAACTATTCACTAACACCAACTTCAAAATTATCTTCATAGCTCACTTTTTCAAGGGAAAAAATAACTATACAATTTTAAGAAAATAATATTTTGCCTTATATCTAGAAAAAGAACTCCCTCAAGAAAAAAATATTCAATGCCGCAATATTTTTAAAAGATTTAAAATTAACTTATACTTAAATTGTTGCAGCTGACTTTTGTTCATCAAATCCTTGTGGAGAGAATGAAATTTGTGAAGATGTTTTAGATGAACCCGGGCGAGTGAAGTGTAGCTGCAAACATGGTTTCACATTTGATGGCAAAACATGCCAAAAAGGTAATGTATAAATAAAATTGGAGTTTATAAACTGAAGAAATGATA
>NC_092212.1:4746721-4750993 GCF_043381705.1 Parasteatoda tepidariorum | reverse complement strand
TTAACCGGTTAACGCCCAGCGTCATATATTTAGGACAGTTCCTTTTTTCAAAGACATTCATTGTAGTGGGAAACTTTTTTCAGTATTTTCATTTATCTGGGTGAATTAAAAGATTCTCAGATACCATGATGATTTAGTTATTTCTGATTAGATCTAGAATTATAAGGAACAAGTACTTTTTGATCTATCAATGGCTTTTTGAATGCTCTAACTGTAGAAAAACCAATTAATTTCGATAATATATTTTACCACTTTTTCCATAAAACCACTTTTTATATCATTTCAATATGTAAATTGGGACAAACGGGTTAATTACTTTCAAAAATGAATTTGGGCTCGAGAGCACAACTGGTTCACATTTTAAATATTCTGCGCAGACAACTTATAGAAATATATTGATGACTTTCTGATGTAGGAGGTGATGGTAAGGAGGCTACAAGAGGCCTTAGACCAGCACCTCTTTTGTCAGATAGCCTTCACACGGTTTTTTATAAGTAGAGTGTACAGACTATTTAAAAAGTGAACCGGTTGGGCGGATGAACCCAAATTCTATTTAAAAAGAGCATGGGAGAAATTTATCATATATATTTGAGAATTGAATCGATAGTGGTAGACAAGTAAATAAGACAAGCCAATCATATTCAGAAATTAAACAAATTTTTAGACATATATTTCATACCACTTTCTTATTTTCACTAGAGTTTCCATTAAAGGGATCCTTCGTAAACTGGTTTACCTTCTTAGTGGTCTGATCGGACTACCTGTAGAAGCTTTCAGTGGTAGGAGGCGTTGCTTAGGCACAAAGTCATTTTATTCTGTGCAGTTTAGTTCAACATAATAGCCTCCAAATATTATATGACATGAGATTAAGCAATAATTTTTGTCTTGTAAACTTTTTAGTGGTAGTTTTTTTAACAGCTTGAAAATCAGTCGAATGCAAAGGGTTGAATCTAGTGAAACACATTTAATTTCTGATTCCATTGGGATAAATTTTAAGCAAAATAATTTTGCTCAGTTGCAATTACACTACCATTCACAAACTTTTTTTAATTTTAGGTTCCTATAAAAATGCGTTTCATGTTTTCGCTAAAGAGATTAGCAATTTATCAATAATACGAAAAATGTATTGCCTATATTTGAGAATCATTTTAATTACAAATATTTGACTGTACACCGTCTTGCATAAAACATATTATTGAATTTAATATAACTTATTTTTTACTCTTAAAGTTGAAAATATATATTGTTATTATATATTTTCTATAATATACATTTTATAATATTTTTTTTTAAAGTTTGTTTCGAGATAAAAATTATTTTCAGTCACATAACATTTTTTTAAGCATCCTGGTGACTTTCTATGCTCTTTGTATCGATATCTAGAACCACCTATCTCCTAAGAAATATTATTGTTTCTAACTTTCTCCTTTTATCACTTTCATATTTTTCAACTATCGAACTCAACCAGATATTTAATGGAACAAATTTCTTTGAAGTTTCCGATTAACTAATAAATATTCACCTAAGAAAAATAAAAGACGATCGAAATAAAAATGCCGGAATATACAAAAGTGATTATGAGAACTGTGTTTTTCATTTTATTCTTCTGAATTTTATTCCAGATATTGATAAGTGCCCATTCATGGATATCAAATGCACAAAACCGTTTGAAGAATGCAAAATGGGGGCTTGTGCATGCATGGAGAATTTCAAGAGGAATGACAAACAAGATTGTATTCGTAAGTACGATTTAGACTTATGGATATTTATATGCTTAAATATAAAAGGTCCTGAAAACTTAAAAGCGTGAAGACCATTGCAATTTTCATGTGCACTTTTTTCAGTAGTTGTTTATATTGATTTCAATTGTTGCTTATATTGTTTTCAATAATTAAGAAACCGCTTTCATTCAATTCCTTGCTGAAAAACTGTTATTACCAAGTCGCGATTTTCCGATCCAGTGACGTTTAACGATCCGCTCTCATGTATGGTATTTTTTTTAAATAAATAAAAAAAATAGTTCAGGTAAAAAAAAAATGAAAGCTTATGTTATAATTGCGAGCAGCTGCAAAAATCTAATCCATAAAAAAAAAATCTCCAGAAAAGAGAACGAGTCGTCAAAGGCCAATGGATCGTAAGTTAGCTGTCCGGTCACCTTGTGGTTAGTAATTAGCTTTTTAGTTCTTTCTTCTGTAATGGCATTGTATAGAAGAATTTTAAGGTAATGGCTACAAGCTTTTTAAACCATTCCAAATTACTCTAACGTGGGATCCCTGTTTAAGACTAATTTACTAAACGAACTTAAAATTTATTTAGAACTTTCGACCTCAAAACTCACCTATTCTTTGGTCATATCAGCTGAAGTGGTAAATCCTACGTTTTATGGTAACTAAAAAAACGTTTTTCCATAAGTAATGTATTTTAACTCATTCTAAAGGTTTGCTATTTCTGTTATGCCGTTATAAGAATGATATATTTTTAAATCTTTTTTTATTCTCATTATTGCTCTTTTTTCTCTGCTTTATAAAATGGAGCTCAATTTTACTCTATTTTGGTATTCTCACTAGTTTCAAATATCAATAGAAGGTAGTACCAAGAGTAGGTATTTTGATTAAACAAAACACCTATTTTCATTTTTTTATTTTATTTTATATTCTTAAAAACAGAGGAAGGTTTCACCATTAATAGGTATTTTTAAATCGCTCAAATGCTGGGCAAGGTTGCTATTTACCGTAACAAAACTATTTAAAGTAAGTAGGTAATTTTAGGACAAATTTCTAACCATTTTATACTTCTAATCAAATTTAAAACGACAACATAAACGAAGAGAACTTTAATTATGCAAAAGAAAATTTACCATCCTAAATAAGTTTATACTTGAAACGACATACATAAGTCAACCCGATACCGAGTTGTGAAGAAAACATGGCGTCATAAACAAATATCGTACAGTTTACAGTCACCATCAAAGTCTTGCGTGTTTTTACATAATTTTGCTACAGTTAGTTGCACCATGGAAGTATTTCTCGATCATACATCACAATTTATGGTTTTACTAAAATAAAATTATGTTTCATTTAACTCAACTTTGGGATAATGAGAAACTTTGCATCAAATACTGGTTAAAGATATACCGAGTGCTGCTTTTTCTTTCCTACAGTTAACGAAGAATTGGCTCACTTTGCATGACTTTTGACATTGATCATTTTCGATAAATCGAACATAAAGGATCTCTTTCTGTATTTCAAAACGGCCACTGATTATCCATTTCTTTATTAGTATTTAACCAGGCAGGAGACCAAGAATTTGCAATCTGTTCTTATTAATATCATTATTTAATCTGTATTATTCTACTTAAAATGTTTATTTGATGCGACATTCTTTTATTTAGCAATTCTATCTCTACATTATTTTAAGAAATAAAAAATTTAATACCCAGTTTACATTGCCTGCAATTTTTATTTTCAATATGTGTTGTTTACATTTTTTACGCGAAGAATCCTCCAATTCTGAACTAAACTAAACAAAACTCATTGGAGTGACAGCCCAAAGATGTCAAAGGCCCTCTGTACCCATCTCAGTTTTCTTGGCCATTGGGCTCTGAGATGCAAGAGCAGATGTGCGGTTGGGTGGTCAGCCTAGCGTAGAACCCCCAGTGTATTAGTTCGCAAGCATGCTTGGTGCTTATTTTATCGACCCACTGAAGGGATGAAAGGCCTTACCTTGCCCGAGGATCGAACCAAGGGCCTGGGGAACAACGATGCGTTACCACTCTGTCACTAGGCGTCACATCCTTAGCAGTCTAAGTATTATTTTCCATTAATTTTGATTTTCTGTCATTACTAACAAAATTCATCTATTTCAATTATTCACAATCACCAACTTCAAAATTATCTTCATAGTTTTCTATCTCACTTTTTCTAACGAAAAAATAACTATACAATTTTACGAAAATAATATTTTGTTCTATATCTAGAAAAAAAAAACTTCCTCAAGAAAAAAAAAATCAATACAGCAATATTTTTAAAAGATTTAAAATTAACTTATACTTAAATTGTTGCAGCTGACTTCTGTTCATCAAATCCTTGTGGAGAGAATGAAATTTGTGAAGATGTTTTAGATGAACCCGGGCGTGTGAAGTGTAGCTGCAAACATGGTTTCACATTTGATGGCAAAGCATGCCAAAAAGGTAATGTATGAATAAAATTGGAATTTGTAAACTGAAGATGTGATACCAAATAAAAAAAATATATATATATAGTTAGTAATTAG